>NC_059086.1:36691899-36843120 GCF_020497125.1 Mauremys mutica | reverse complement strand
CCTCTCCAGCCCGGACGAGGGTGAGTGCCCCCGGGGGAGGGGCAGGGCCGGAGGCCGGGGTGATGGGCACCAGCTCTGAGCGAACAGGCCCTGGCCCAGGTCCGGCCACACCAGGCTTTGCATGGAACCCAGGAGTCCTGGCTCCTCCCCACTCCCCTCCCAGCGCCAGGGAGAGAACCCAGGAGTCCTGGCTCCCAGCCCCCCCTGCTCTAACCACCAGCCACCACCCCCTCCCAGAGCCAGGGAGAGAACCCAGGAGTCCTGGCTCCCAGCCCCCCCTGCTCTAACCACCAGACCCCACTCCCCTCCCAGAGCCAGGGAGAGAACCCAGGAGTCCTGGCTCCCAGCCCTCCCCAGTACTGGCCCTGTCATTTGGGGGAAGCTGCACCAGCCCCCAGGGTGGTGGCCTGGCCCCGGCGTGGGCGGCGCGTTCTCCACCCCCCAGTGCTGGCCAGGGGAGAAGCCCTCGGGGAGCCCCGATGCGGTGCCGGGAGGCCGGGGGCAGGCCCCTGGCACCGCAGGGACCCCCCGGGGCGCCCAGCCGAAGCGACGGCCTGGACCCGTCGGCGCCGGTCACTTCATCCAGCCCCGGGCGCCTCAGCAGAGGGTTCGTCCCTGGCCCCAGGGCTGCCCGCCAGGCCGGGCCGAAGGGCTTCTCCCGCGGGGTCCTGCAGCGTGTCGGCCGGCTAGGAACCGCCCCCCCTCCGGAGCCCTGCCTGAGACGGGGAGAGAACCCAGGAGTCCGGGCTCCCAGCCCCCTTCCCCCTTTAACTATTTGACTTTCTGTTCCAGATGCTCCCGGCCCAGCACAAGCACCAGGTGCCTCGTACGCCACTGACACAGCAACAGGTGCGTAAATCCCCATCTGTGCCCCCCGCCCCCCCCAGCCCTGCCGGTGCCCCTCACTCCCGACCCGCAGCCCCTGCCAGCCGAGCCCTGCCCCCCCCAGCCCTGCCGGTGCCCCTCACTCCCGACCCGCAGCCCCCCCATCACCCAGCCCTGCCCCCCCCAGCCCTGCCGGTGCCCCTCACTCCCGACCCGCAGCCCCCCTGTTCGCCCAGCCCTGCCCCCCCCGGCCCTGCCGGTGCCCCTCACTCCCGACCTGGAGCCCCCTGCTAGCCCGGCCCTGCCCCCCCCCAGCCCTGCCGGTGCCCCTCACTCCCGACCCGCAGCCCCTGCTCACCCTGGGCCCCGTCCCTCACCGCTGCTCTTTCTCCCCCTAGGGGGCGCCCTCTTGCCGGGGTTCGGGGATTTCCCTCCCCTGGAGCCGGCCCCCAGCTCCCTGGAGCAGCTGCTGGGGTCCAACGTGCTGAGTGAGTGACCTGGCGCCCTCCGCTGGCCACTGCTGGGGCTGCAGGGGTGGGGGATGGTCAGGACCCCTCCTCCACCCTGTGTAGCACCCACATCTCTGGGGCAAGGGGGGCGGCAGGAGCAGTGAGGGTGGGTCTGTGTCGGGGGGGTGGCTATGGCTGTTACTAGTGTATCATGGGGGTACTGGGAGCTGTGGGGATTTATGGGGCTGCTGGGGGGCTCTGGCTGCTACGGGGGGATCAGGAGGGCATTGGGGGGCTGCTGGGGGCTCTGGTTGTTACAAGGGGGATCAGGGGGGCATTGGGGGGCTGCTGGGGGCTCTGGTTGTTACGGGGGATCGGGGGCATTGGGGGACTGCTGGGGGCTCTGGCTGTTATGGGGGATCAGGGTGGCATTGGGGGGCTGCTGGGGGCTCTGGTTGTTACAGGGGGATCGGGGGGCTGCTGGGGGGCTCTGGCTGCTACGGGGGATCAGGAGGGCATTGGGGGGCTGCTGGGGGCTCTGGTTGTTACGGGGGGATTGGGGGGTTGCTGGGGGGCTCTGGCTGTTACTGGGGGGCTGTCATCTCCCCCTTCACTCTCTCTCTCCCCGCAGACACGTTTTTCGAGGTGAGGGTCTATTACCGGGGGCACCTCGTGCTGCAGACGCTGGTCCCCAACCCGCAGGGCTTCCGGCTGGTGCCCCCCAGCGCCGGGCCCAGCCCCTGCCCCGAGCTGGCGGACGTGGCGCTGCCCGAGCCGGGGGTGCTGCGGGACGGGGTGCAGGCCTCGTACACGGCCCGGCTGCTGCAGGGGCTGGGGGCCGGGGTGCTGCTGCGGGTGGAGGGACCTGCCCTCTGCGCCACCCGCCTGGGGCGCCTCCACGCCTACTGGGGGCGCACAGAGACCCCCGAGCCGGGGGCCGAAGGCGGGGAGCTGTCCAAGGAGGGGTGCACCCCCGTCTACGACCTGCCGCGCTTCGTCAGAGGTACGGGGGAGAGGGAGCCCCCCGAGGGGTGCGGTGGGGGGGCCCGGTGGGGACCCTTGCCCCCCCACCTGGCTGATGCTCCCCCTTTTGCCCCCAGAGCTCATCCGCTTCATGGAGGGGCAGGGCAGCTCCCCCACCTACGAGCTGTGGCTCTGCCTGGGGGAGGCCTGGCCGGACACGGGGCGCTCCTGGAAAAAGAAACTCATCATGGTGCAGGTAGGAATCCGGCCCCCTCCCCCGGGCCTGCTGGGGGATTCCCTCCTGTCCCCCCCCCCCCAACAAATCCCGCAAACACCAACCCTCCCCCCCCCCCCCAGGTGGTGCCCACGGCCCTGCAGACCCTGCACCAGCTGAGCCAGGCCGGGGGGGCCTCGTCGCTGCGGGCGGAGGAGCCGGACCTGCGCATCTCGGACTCGCTGGGGGAGGCCGGGCTGCTGGGGGCCCTGCGGGGCTGGGAGGAGCGGATGGAGACCCAGCCCTACGGCTAGCCGGCCGCTCGCGCTCGCCCACCCAGCCGAACCCCGGCGTCCGGGACAGAGCCCCGGGCTTCACCCACCTTGTCTGTGCCCTCAGGCCGCTGGGGGTGGGGCGGCCTGGTTCTCGGGGCCCACAAGGAGCAGGTCCATCCCAGACAGGTGTCTCCCCGGCCTCCTCCTGGGCACCTCCCTCGCCCTTAGGCCGCTTTTCCTCTCACCGGCCGTGCCCGAGGGTGACGCCGGCGCCTCTTGTCCTGCCCTCCGGGGCAGCGAGAACCAGGGGCCCCCCGCTGGCGTTTCTGGGGCGGCCTTTCAAGCCGCTTCTCCGAACGTCGCAGCCGCGGGGCCTGGACTTGGACGCGGGACCCCAGCCAAGGCCTCACCGGAGCCGCGCGGAATGATCGCACCCCCGGGGGGGATTCCTGCGCCCGACCATGAACCAGCCTGCGCCCCGTGGCTTCAACTTCTGCCGGGTTTTCTCTGTCGAAATAACACCCTGGAATCGTGCCGCTTTCACGGATTTTGGTCATTTATTTCAAAATACCGGTCGGCGCGTCCGTCCGTGACAATACAGACCCCCCCCCCCAAAAAGAAAAGGGACTTGGGGACTGGGGTTCTGACAGATCGATTCCTTACTCAGCAGATTAATACAGAAATAGGAGTAGATTCGTTTCAACCACGCGGCAGAGCCGTCGTTCCCGCCGCACCAAGGCTGGGGGAGTCGGGGGAGCGGAGGGAGCCTTCGAGTGAACCTGGAGGGTTGTGGGGGGAAAAATATGGAACAGGGTTTTGGGGGGGGCTCCCCTGTGCAGACCATGGCTGACCCCTAGGCTCTCCCATCCACTCAGGCACATCTGCCCCCAATCCTGTGTCCCTGCAGCCCCCCATCCCCGTGGCCCTGTAGCCCCCCTCCCATTCAGCCCAATGCTGTCACCCCAGCAGCCCCATGTGCCCCGCGCCCGGCGTGAACATGGTGCAGGATCCCCCAGGCGCCTCCCGGGACTTGCCGGCTGTGCCGCTGGTAACACAGCCGTAAGAGCATCGCGGTGCTGACTCACGCTGAGGCTGGGATCTGCCCCAGCTCCCTCTCCGCAGGGCCGCTGCCAAGCCCCTCACCCCCCGTTCTGCACTGGTGCAGCAGGGTCTCTTCCCTCCGTGCAGCACCTGACACACGTCTCCGCTGAATTTCGTGTGGTCGCCTAGAGCCCAGTTCTCCCATTTCTCAGGATCCCGCTGAATCTTCGCTCTGTCCTCCGAGGGGTTGGCAACCTCCCAGCTTCGTGTCATCAGCAGACTGGAGCCGCCGGCTCTCGATCCCCACAGCCAGGTCGTTACCGGTCCCTGACGAGCCCCACCCGGGGCCTGCCTCCATGGTTCCCTTTGCGCTTGGTTAACCAATTCCGCAGCCCGCACCTCTCCAGCTGCCTTAGCAGACTGTGACGTCCAGGGACGCGACGTCCGCCGCATCCCCCCGCCGCCAAACCGGTTCCTGCGCCGGGGAGGAAATCCAGCGGCGTGGGCAGGGTCAGGTCCTGGGGACTCCACGCTGGCTGCCGGCGACCAGCCCCTGCTCCTCCAGGGGGTCGCAGACGAGCTTTGCCCAGGGACCGAAGTCTGGCTGGCTGGGCTGGGGTTCACCGCGCCGGCCCTGCTCCGGGCTGCCCCGTGAGCCGCGTTTGCCGTTCTCGCTCCGAGGTTCTTCCGGCCCCGAGACTTGAATTCCTCCCGATTGGGCAGATCGCGGCCGACTCGCCCCGAGCTGCGTCCCGTCCCCTTTAGCGCCCGGGGTAACGGCGCCAGGACGCCGGGAGCGAAGCCGCCTCCCCCTCCCCCCCACGTCCATGGGGCCTTCCTTGGGGACATGCCCCCCTCCATTTATCCGGGGACCGCTCCGGGGTGGGGCACGGTCCTAGGGGGCCCCTACATGGGATGTGGCCCCTCTGCTCCAGGAAAGGGTGGGGGACTCCTTGTGCCTTGGCTGGGGGGCGGCCCCCAACCCTGCCCCCTAGTGCCAGCCCCCCAGAGCTGCTATCACACGCGTCCCCCGCCCCAAGAAGACGATCCAGAGCCAAGTGGCTAACGCAGTTTATGAAGAGACAGAAAGGAAGATACAGAGATGGGGGGCAGAGAGATGGGGGGCACCAGCTGTGGGGGGGCATCTCAACCCAGAGAGCTGCTCCCCCCAGGGCAGCTGGGGGTCGGGGGGGGCTGGAATCCAAATAAAAACATGCTAACATGAGTGAAGTAGGGGAAGTCGGGGGGAGGGTAGCCCGCGAACAGGCCCCCCCCAGCCAGGCTCACCCCCCCGCCCCCCCCTATGTACAGAGTAAAACTGTTCCTGTTTAAAACCATTCAGAGTCTGGGGAGCTGGAGGGAGGCCAGGAGCGCCCCCCTCCCTTTGCATCAGGGGGTCCGAGTCAGCTAGAGACGCAGATGGGGGGTGGGCCCCCCGCCGGGCTCAGAGGGGGGGCAGGGGTAGCGACGCCTTGTCCAGCCCCCCCCGGTCCTTGGGGCCCCCCGGCTCCTCCTCCATGCGGCGGCCGTGTTTCCGGAAGTACTTGTAGCGCTGCACGTAGGCCCGCACCAGGTTGTTCACCTTCACCGGGTTGATCTCCCCGCTCTTGCTGTGGCAGATCTGGGGGGAGACGGAATGGGAGTCAGGGAGGGGGGGGGGCACCCAGCCGCCGCCCCCCAGCCCCGCCGGTGCCCCGCAGCCCCACCTTGTGCACCGCTTTGCGCAGGATGTCCTTGTACTCCTCCTTGGTGATCTCCTTCTTCTGGTAGTACGGCTTGATGGCCAGTTTCACCTCCTCCACCGCCCGCTCCTGCGTGTGCAGCTTCTTCAGGTACTGGGGGGGGAGCAGGGGTCAGCACACCGGGGAGGGGCCCCCCAGCTCACAGCCTGGGACAGACCCACCACCACTGCCAAGCTCAACCCCCCCAGTGCATTGTGGGTCACCCCCCAGCTCACAACCCCCCCAGTGCATTGTGGGTCACAGCCCAGCTCACAACCCCCCCAGTGCATTGTGGGTCACAGCCCGGGACAGACCCACCACACCTGCCAAGCTCACCATCCCCCCAGTGCATTGTGGGTCACAGCCCGGGACAGACCCACCACCACTGCCAAGCTCACCCCCCCCAGTGCATTGTGGGTCACCCCCCAGTGCATTGTGGGTCACCCCCCAGCTCACAACCCCCCCAGTGCATTGTGGGTCACAGCCCGGGACAGACCCACCACACCTGCCAAGCTCACCATCCCCCCAGTGCATTGTGGGTCACCCCCCAGCTCACAACCCAGGACAGACCCCACCACCACTGCCACGCTCAACCCCCGCTGTGCATTGTGGGTCACCCCCCAGCTCACATCCCCCCCAGTGCATTGTGGGTCACCCCCCTGCTCACAGCCCAGGACAGACCCCACACCACACCTGCCAAGTTCCCCCCCCAGTGCATTGTGGGTCACAGCCCGGGACAGACCCACCACACCTGCCAAGCTCCCCCCCCAGTGCATTGTGGGTCACAGCCCGGGACAGACCCACCACACCAGCCAACCTCCCCCCCCCCCGTGCATTGTGGGTCACAGCCCGGGACAGACCCACCACACCTTCCAAGCTCACCATCACACCAGTGCATTGTGGGTCACCCCCCAGCTCACAACCCCCCCAGTGCATTGTGGGTCACGCCCCAGCTCAGCCCGGGACAGACCCACCACCACTGCCAAGCTCACCATCCCCCCAGTGCATTGTGGGTCACAGCCCGGGACAGACCCACCACCACTGCCAAGCTCACGACCCCCCAGTGCATTGTGGGTCACCTCCCAGCCTTGCCCCCCCCCCCGCCACTAACCTTATCGGTGTCCCCGCGCCCGTCGGAGCTGGTGCTCCCGTCCCGCTTGCCCAGGTCGCTGCCGGAGCCGGTGCCAAAGAGCATCCCGCTGCCAGCGCCCGCCGAGGCCGGGCCGAGGGTGCCAGGCAGCCCGGTGGGCGTCGGGGGGGTGGAGCTGCAGCCCCCCAGGGGCAGGGAGCCGTGCAGCAGGTAGGGGGCGGCCGTGTGGGCGGGAGGTGGCGCGGGGGCCTGGGAGCCCGCTAGGGACGTGGAGGGTTTGGTGTGACTCAGGATCTAGGGGGAGAGAAGGTGATTAGTCTCAGGCGGGGGCCCCAGCGCTGATGCGCGGCCCCTCTGGGGTGGGGCGCGGGGGCTGGGTACATGGGGACCCCTCGCCCGATGTGGGGACGCGGCCCCTCCGGGGCGGGGCAGGGTAGAGGGGGGGTCAGGAGCAGACAATCACCCATGTGGGGCTTCAGCCAGGACACCAGGGTTCCCCGGCCAACTCTGGGTTCAGTGCGACAACTGGTGTCATGACATGGCCAGGGAGAGCTCCCCCTACTGCCCTGCCCCACTCCCTGCAGCACAGCGCCCCCTAGCGCCACATGGGGACACCAGCCCAGAGCTCCCCCTACTGCCCTGCAGCACAGTGCCCCCTAGTGCCGCACGGGGACACCGGCCCAGAGCTCCCCCTACTGCCCTGCAGCACAGCGCCCCCTAGTGCCGCACGGGGACACCGGCCCAGAGCTCCCCCTACTGCCCTGCCCCACTCCCTGCAGCACAGCGCCCCCTAGTGCCGCACGGGGACACCGGCCCAGAGCTCCCCCTACTGCCCTGCCCCACTCCCTGCAGCACAGCGCCCCCTAGCGCCACATGGGGACACCAGCCCAGAGCTCCCCCTACTGCCCTGCCCCGCTCCCTGCAGCACAGCGCCCCCTAGTGCCGCACAAGGACACCGGCCCAGCCCCACTGACCTGGGAGAGCTCCCCGTACTGAGCCCCGCTCCCTGCAGCACAGCGCCCCCTAGCGCCGCACGGGGACACCGGCCCAGCCCCGCGGCCGGGCAGAGCGCCCCCTACCTGGTTGGTGGCCTGGATGAGTTCATGGGCCTTGGCCCGGCTCGCCAGGTTGGCTTCCTCCATCTTGAAGAGCAGGGCGGTCACTGGGTGAGAGACGGGGGGGTCAGAGCTGGGGTGGCCCTCACCCCACTGCTTCCCCCATGACCCCCCCAGCATTGGCAGATCCAGCCCCCATGCCCTGCCTCCCCCAGCCTGGTCTGGAGCTCCCCCTCTGCCCCCCGGCCAGCCCCCCCCAGCGCACCCCCCTCCCCGTCACCTACGTGCCAGGACGCCGCTCGTGGTGCAGTCCACGCCCCCCTGCAAGTTCCAGGCCATGGGGGCCGGGGGCGGGGGCAGGGCGCGGGCGGGCTCCTCCTTGGGCTCGGAGAGGCTGTCGGCCTGGGGCTCGCCCGCCGGCGCCCTCTGCTGCTCGCCAGGCGCGGGCACGGCCGCCTCCTCGGGCAGGAAGGAGACGTCGGGCGTCTTGCAGCTGCTGTCCACCGTCTGCGAGTCGGGGGTCAGTTCCTGCTCGGCCGGGGCGGGCGGCGGCTTGGGCGGGGGGCTGAGTGGGGAGCCGGCGCCCTCCGGCGGCTCGGGGGCGGGGGCGGGCGGGCTCCCGGCCCCCTGGCTGCAGCTGTCGGCCTTCGACTTCTTCAGCCCCGTCTTGGCTTTCAGCTTCTTCTTCTTCTTGGCCTCCGAGGGCGCCTTGGCCTTGGCCCCCGGCCCCTTGGCCTTCCTCAGCCCCGCCTTGGCCTTCAGCCCTTTCGGCTTCTTGGCCTTGGCGCCCGGCTCCTTGGCCGGCTCCGCCTTGGCCTCGGCCCCGGGCCCCTTCTCCTCCGGCTTGAGGAAGGGCGAGCGGCTCTCCTTGTCCCGGCTGAACTTGATGCCGATGGAGCCGCCTTCCTTGCCGGAGACCGTGGTGCTGCTGACGCCCTCGCGGATCAGCACCGCCACCTTGGACTGCAGCTTGACCTTGCGGCCCGAGCCGCCCGCCTTGCCGCTGTCCTTGTGCCCGGCCTTGGCTCTCCGGGGGGGCTTCTCCCGCTCCGGCCGCGCCTTCTCCTTCTCCGCCTCGGGCGCCGACCGGCCCGGCGCCTCCTTGAACCTCTTCTTGGACTTCTCGCGGGGCGTGGGGCGCTCCTCCGGGTACCCCCGCTTCCGCTCCTTCTCCTTGGGCGGCTTGGCCTCCTCCTCCGGCCGCTCCTTGCGGGGCGGCCCCCCTTCGCCCTTGCCGCCCAGGTGCCGGGGCCCCTCGGCGGGCTCGCGGTCCGAGAAGCAGCCCTCGAAGCTCAGCCCCTCTGAGTCATAGAGCACCTCCCGCTTGGCCGGCTCCGGGGAGCCGTCCTGCCGGCTGACCGTGATGGTCCTCTTGATGGTGAAGAGGTCGGTGTCGTTGAGGTCCTGGATGGAGGGCGGCACGACGGTGCGGGCGTCCCGGCGACGCTCCTCCGCCTTGGGCTCCTCCAGGACGTGCACCTCGCGCTGCTTGTCGCGGGGCGGCCGCTTCTCCCGGGAACGGGAGCGCTGCTGCTTCTTCTTCTTCTTGCCGCCGCCGCCGTCCCGGTGCTTCTCCTTGTGCCGCGCCCGGCTCCCTGAGCGCGAGCGCCGGCCCCGCCGCCTCTCCCGTGACCGCCGGCGCCGCTCCGAGCCCATGGCCGACAGGCTGGTGCTGAGGGAGGGTGACCAGGAGCGGGAGCCGCGCCGGCGGGACCGGGAGCGCCGGCGTTCCTTGGACTTCGAGCGCGACTTGGATTTCTTCTTGGGGGGCCAGGGGCCAGCGCGGGGCTCCTTGGCCTTGGGGGGCCGGCGCTCGCGGGACCGCTTGGCCTTCTTGCGGGAGCCGGAGCTGGAGCCCGAGTGCTTGGGCGAGTCATGGCGGTACCGCTCGCGGCGCTGCGTCAGGATCTTGCGCCGCAGGTCGGCGGCCGCCTTCCACCGGGGCTCGGGCTGGCTCTCGCCGAAGTCCCCCTCCTCGTCCGAGTCGGCGTGGAGAGACAGGAAGTCATCGCCCTCCGCCACCCGCAGGGGGCGCGGCTCGGCCGGCCGGCACCGGCTGCGGAAGAGCCGGATGGGGCTGTAGCGTTCGTCCTCCGGCTGCACGATCTCGCCTTCCTCGATCTCCGAGTCGGCGCCGGCCCAGTCCAGAGAGGGGCGCCGCCCGCCCCGGTGCCGGCCCGCCTTGGGGCCCTTCTCCCCCCGGGCCGGAGCCTTGGGGTTTCCAGCCGTCACCACCTCCAGCGACACCTTCCCCTCCAGCTTGGGGTTGGCCTCTGCCTCCGAGCGGCTCTTGCTGGCAAGGTCCACCACGAAGACGCGGCGCCGCGGCTCCGGGGGCGGCTCGGGAGCCCCGTCCGACTGCTCCGAGGCGATCTCCTCCTCGGGCAGGGTGGAGTCGGCCCCGGCCGCCGGCTCCTTTTCAGGGCGCCGGCCGCCGACCACGGGGCCCTCGCTGGGCTCGGCCTCGTCACGCCCCTTCTCCGAGCCGGGGAAGTCCTGGCTCAAGCTGTTCTCGTCGTAAATGCCGGCCAGGGTCTCCGAGATGCGGCTGATGCTGTGGGACATGTCGGGCCGGGGGGCGGCCGCGTCGTCCTCCTCCTCCTCCTCCTCCTCGTCCTCCTCCTCGTCGGGGGAGGGGCTGCTGCGGGAGGAGCTGGGGTTGGAGCCGGTGGGGTCGAAGGGGTCGTACTTCTGGTCCTGCTGTTTGCCGGGCGAGGCCGCGTAGCCGAAGTCCCCGCCCGGGTTGTCCTCGTCCGTCGGGTGGAAGGGATCATAAATATCCGGGTCTGGCGAGCGCAGGGGGCCGAGGTTGCTGTCCCCGCCCCCGGGGGCGCCGCCTGCTGGAGGAGGAGGACGACGACGAGGAGGAGCAGGAGGAGGAGGAGCTGGAGCTGGAATCGGCCTTTTCCAGGGCGCTGGCGGGGGGCGGCTGGGAGCGCTGGGCCTCCGGGTCCCTGCCTGCCGGGCCTGGGGCCGCTGCTGCCCGTTGGAGACCCCCGTGCCGGTGCCCAGGGCCACAGCCCAGCGGCCGGGGACGCGCCGAGTCCTGCCCGTGCCGGGGAGCGGGGCTGCGCCCCCACGAGTCCGGGGGGGCCACTTAAGGTCCAGGGGGCCGGAAGGCGGGTCCAGGGCGACGGGGAGGCTGCCGGCTCCTCTCCAGCGCGGAGCCGAGGGGCTGGGCAGGGAGACTGCAGGGAAATGCAAAGAGGAGGGATGGGGGTTGCAATGGGCCTGGCCTGGTACCCCCCACCCCACCCCCACCATCTCGCATGCTCCCCCCACCCTGGGGCTAGATTGGGGCAAGTGCCCCTCAGAGGGGACAGGCCCCGTACCCCATTCCCCGCCCCCGGAGTCAGCCAGTCCCTGCCACAGGGCCGGATGGGAGCCAGCGCCCCCCGGAGGGGACAGGCCCCTGCCCCATTCCCTGCCCCCTGAGCCAGCCAGTCCCTGCCCCAGGGCCGGATGGGAGCCAGCGCCCCCTAGTGGGGACAGGCCCCGTACCCCATTCCCCGCCCCCTGAGCCATCCAGTTCCTGCCCTGGGGCCGGATGGGAGCCAGCGCGACAGGCCCCGTGGCCCGTCCTCCCCACCCCCGGCCCTACCTGATTTGTGCACCCTCCAGGGCCGCTCTCTCCTGAAGATGCCGGACGCAGCAGCCACGTCCCCCAGCCGAACCTCGGCCACCAGCTCCACCTCGTCCGGCTCCGCGTCCCCGCTGCCAGGAGGACGACAGGATGGTCAGAGCTGGAGCAGGGATTTGGGCTGGGGGGGAACCCCGGGGGGACGCGACTGGGCCTCTGCTGAGACCAGCAAGTTCATGTGATCCACAACCCTCCCCATTCAGGTCACACGCCAGAGAGAGAGAGACCTCGGCCCCCCACCCCTTACCCAACCCCGAGCCCCCCACTCCCCTCCCAGAGCCAGGGATGGAACCCAGGAGTCCGGGATCCCAGCTCCCCTGCTGTGACCCCGCTCCTCAGGTGTCCCCCCCAGCTGGGGTGCACGGGATCTGCCCTTACCAGACGCCCGGGGGCCCCAGGAGCCCGTCGTCTCCTAGGAGGAGCCGGGTCTGCATGGAGGCGGCACACGACCTCTGCAGGAACTGCAGGGCCCCCGCCAGGCCGGAGAACAGGCCCAGGGCCTCGGGGACCTGGGGAGAAGACGACAGGTTGGGCAGGGCCAGCGGGGGGCCGCCCCCTCTCCACCACCACAGCCCCCAGGTTTGCCCCTTTGCAGCTGCTTCCAGGCCACGGCTCCCAGCATGCACAGCACCTCACCACTGGGATGGGAAAGAGCAGTGCATGCTGGGACTCAGATACACCCCCGCGCCCTCCACGCAGAGCAGAAGAAGCGGTGCATGCTGGGACCTGGATCCACTCATGGAGCTGAGGGAGCAGTGCATGCTGGGACCCGTCTCCACACACACAGAGCTGAGGGAGCAGTGCATGCTGGGACCCGGAACCACACGCATGGAGCTGAGGGGGCAGTGCATGCTGGGACCCGAATCCATGCATATGAAGCTGAGGGAGCAGTTCATGCTGGGTACATGGAGCTGAGGGAGCAGTGCATGCTGGGACCTGGATGCACATGCATGGAGCTGAGGGAGCAGTGCATGCTGGGTGCATGGAGCTGAGGCAGCAGTGCATGCTGGGTGCATGGAGCTGAGGGAGCAGTGCATGCTGGGTGCATGGAGCTGAGGGGGCAGTGCATGCTGGGACCCGGATCCACACCCATGGAGCTGAGGGAGCAGTGCATGCTGGGTGCATGGAGCTGAGGGGGCAGTGCATGCTGGGACCCGGATCCACACCCATGGAGCTGAGGGAGCAGTGCATGTTGGGTACATGGAGCTGAGGGAGCAGTGCATGCTGGGACCCAGATCCATGCACATGGAGCTGGAGGGAGCCCTGAATGCCAGGTGCATGCAGCTGAGGGAGCAGTGCATGCTGGGACCTGGAACCACACGCATGGAGCTGAGGGAGCAGTGCATGCTGGGACCCGGATTCGCAGGCGTGGAGCTGAGGGAGCAGTGCATGCTGGGTGCATGGAGCTGAGGCAGCAGTGCATGCTGGGACCCACAGTTCCCAGGGGCCGGCACACTGAGCGCAAGGGAGGCTGGTGCCCCTAGTCCCCACGTCCTGGGGGTCCAGGCTGATCAGGGTCACTCACAGTGATGCTCCGGTCACATGTGCCTATAGGGTCCCCGGTGCCCCCCTTGCCACTGCCAGATCCATCCGCCCGGGGGCTCCGGCACCATTTCTTCCGGCTCATCTTCTTCCTCTCCGCATCTGCAACAGGGACACAGGGTCGGCCCCGCTGCTCTCGGCCCGTCGCCGGGGGTGCCCCCGTCCCATACTCCGGGGGTGCGGACGGGGAAGCCATCGGGTCTGGCTCACAAAGGAGGCAGGGGCTGGGTATCCCGGACTCAGGGCCGGACCTGATCCCCGGCTGGTCGTCCCCGGGCCCCACCCCGCTGCACCCCAGTCCGTACCTTTTCCGCCGGCCCGGCCCGGCCGCTCGCTCTGGAAGCTGCTGCTCACCACCTGCTGCAAGGCCTTCTGCTGAGAGAGGGGGTCGGTTAGCAGGGGCTCTCCAGCCACCCCCAAAAGCGCATCCCCTGAGCCAGGCTGGGGAACGCCGGGCAGGCTGTCCCTGGCCCAGCCTCCACCCGCTGGAGGCGCCCCAGGCAAGGATCACCCCAAAATGGGACCCCACTTGGGCAGGAAACCCAGCAGACCAGGCCCACAGAAGTGGAGGGGAGCAGTGCATGCTGGGACCTGTAGTCCCCAGGCCCCACACACTGAGCGTGACGGAGCAGTGCATGCTGGGATCCATAGTTCCCAGTCCCCACACACTGAGCATGAGGGAGCAGTGCATGCTGGGATCTGCAGTCCCCAGGCCCCACACACTGAGCATGAGGGAGCAGTGCATGCTGGGATCTGCAGTCCCCAGGCCCCACATACTGAGCATGAGGGAGCAGTGCATGCTGGGATCTGCAGTCCCCAGGCCCCACATACTGAGCACGAGGAAGCAGTGCATACTGGGACCCATAGTCCCCAGTCCACACACACTGAGCGCGAGGGAGCAGTGCACGCTGGGACCCGTAGTCCCCAGGCCCCACACACAGAGCGCGAGGGAGCAGTGCATGCTGGGACCCGTAGTCCCCAGGCCCCACATACTGAGCACGAGGGAGCAGTGCATGCTGGGATCCATAGTTCCCAGTCCCCACACACTGAGCATGAGGGAGCAGTGCATGCTGGGATCTGCAGTCCCCAGGGCCTTCCAGACACAGCGCCAGGGAGCAGTACATGCTGGGACCAGTAGTTCCCACACACTGAGCGCGAGGGAGCAGTGCACGCTGGGACCCGTAGTTCCCAGGCCCCACACACAGAGCGCGAGGGAGCAGTGCACGCTGGGACCCGTAGATCCCACACACTGAGCGCGAGGGAGCAGTGCACGCTGGGACCCGTAGTTCCCACACACTGAGCGCGAGGGAGCAGTGCACGCTGGGACCCATAGTTCCCAGGCCCCACACACAGAGCACGAGGGAGCAGTGCACGCTGGGACCCGTAGTTCCCAGGCCCCACACACAGAGCGCGAGGGAGCAGTGCACGCTGGGACCCGTAGTTCCCAGGCCCCACACACAGAGCGCGAGGGAGCAGTGCATGCTGGGACCCGTAGTTCCCCCACCACATCCCATCCAGCAACAGTTGTCTTGCACAGCACCAGGCCCCTGGAACTGGGTGGGCAGCACAGGGCCATGGATCTTACCAGCATGATGACTTGTCCAGTGCAGAGAGCACCCGGCTGACACGGCTCCCTGTCCGGGGGGGCATCGCTTGGCCGCCGCTGCTCCTCACTGCCCCCCACTGGATCCTCTGGTGCTGGGGGAGCTGGATTCTCCTCCTCTTCCATGGCTGCGGACGGAGAGGATCCTACCAACAGGGAAGGTGAGTGAGGTCACCAGCTACCACCACCACCAGCAATGCAGCCACTGTGCCCAGCCTGGCTCCCAGCCCCCCCGCTCTAACTATTAGACCCCACTCCCCAGCGAGAGCCGGGGATAGAACCCAGGCGTCCTGGCTCCCAGCCCCCCCGCTCTAACCATTAGACCTCACTCCCCAGCGAGAGCCGGGGATAGAACCCAGGCGTCCTGGCTCCCAGCCCCCCCGCTCTAACCATTAGACCCCACTTCCCAGCGAGAGCCGGGGATAGAACCCAGGCGTCCTGGCTCCCAGCCCCCCCGCTCTAACCATTAGACGACCCCACTCCCCAGCGAGAGCCGGGGATAGAACCCAGGCATCCTGGCTCCCAGCCCCCACGCTCTAACCACTAGACCCCACTCCCAAGCCAGAGCAGGGAGAGAACCCAGGCATCCTGGATCCCAGCCCTCCCTGCTCTAACCACTAGATCCCACCTCAATGCCAACCCGCAGCCCCAGATTAGGGCCAGCACCCTCCAGAGAGGAAAGGGCCCGTTTCTCCCCCACGCCAGGACATGCCTCTGCCCCAGCACGGGCTGAAGCTGTGAGCTCAACAGGGAAAACAGAGCCACAGGGTCCCCCTCTGACCTGGGCGCCCCATCATGGGCCCCCTACCCCTTTGCTGTGTGGCTGAGTGAAAGGTGGGGGGGGCGTCTCCCCAGACACAGCCCCTGGCCTTTGTGCACCAGCTCAACTCAGCCGCCTGCCCTAGGATGTGGGGTGATGCTCTGGCCAGAGACGGGGGCTGAGCATCACCCCCCCCTTCCCAGCCACCCCAGCAATTCCCCTCCCTCTCCAACCCCCCCCCACTCCATTAGCCCTGTCCCTCCTTCCTCCCTCATCTCCTCCAGCCCCCCCTCCCCTCCCCCAGATTAATGACCCCACTGTTAGCCGCCCCATTTCCCATCTTCCTTCTCTTTCCCCCATTGGCCTCCAATCCCCATGCCTAGGTTCATCTCTACCCCCCACCATTATCCCCAGGCCCTCCTGGTCCACCCCCACCCTGGCTGGCACATTAACCCCTTCACCTCCACAGCCCCTGCTTGGAACCCCTCATATAACCCCTCCCACCGCACCTCCTTCCTGCCCTCACACTATATCACCCCCAACCATGCCCCCTATAATACCCTCCCCTATGCCGCACCCCATCCCCTTTCTACATCCCACGCTGTATCACCCCCCCCAGGCCTCCCATAGCTCCTCCCCCACACTGTGTCCCCTCCTCTCCACCTACAGCACCCCCCCACTGCCCCCTCTTCCCATCCCCTTGCTATATCCACCCCCACATCCAAGGCCCCCTATACCCCCCCTTCCTGCCCCCATGCTGTATCCACAACCACCATGCCCCCTATACCCTCCTCCCACACACTGTACCCCCTCCTCTCCACCTACACTGCACCCCTTACATACCCCCATATAACCCCTCCCTCCACGCTGCCCCCTTCCCTTTCCCATGCTATATCCACCCCCACCCCCAAGGCCCCCTACAACCTCCCCCCCTTCCTGCCCCCCATGCTATATCAACCACCACAAACACATAACCCCCTACCCCGACAGTGCACCCCCCTTCCCATCCCGCCAACTATATCCACCACTACCCCCATACAAACATACAACCCCCTCCCCCACACCGCACCCCCACTATATCCATCCCCATTCCGCCATACAACCCCCTCCCCCACACCTCCACTATATCCGCTACCCCCTTCCTGCCCCCTATATCCAGCACCCCATACAACCCCCTCCCCCCACCGCACCCCATGTAACCCCCTCCCCCAACCCATCCATCCCCCCACTATATCCACCCCCCATACAACCCCCTCCCTCACACCGCACCCCCACTATATCCACTCCTATTCCCCCCATGTAACCCCCTCCCCTCAGCACCCCCACAATATCCACTACCCGCTTCTTGCCCCCTATATCCACCCCCCCATACAACCCCCTCCCCCCCACCCCCCCTATATCCTACCCCATTCCCCCATGTAACCCCCTCCCCCACACCGCACCCCCCCTATATCCACCCCCATTCCCCCATGTAACCCCCTCCCCCACACCCCCTATATCCACCCCCATTCCCCCATGTAACCCCCCCCCCCCCACTCCCCCTCTATCCACCCCCAGTCCCCCCTGTAACCCCCTCCCCCCCACCCCCCTATATCCACCCCCATTCCCCCATGTAACGCCCTGCCCCACACACCCCCTATATCCACCCCCATTCTCCCATGTAACCCCCTCCCCCACACCCCCCCTATATCCACCCCCATTCCCCCATGTAACCCCCTCCCCCACACACCCCCTATATCCACCCCCATTCCCCCATGTAACCCCCTCCCCCACACACCCCCTATATCCACCCCCATTCCCCCATGTAACCCCCTCCCCCATACCCCCTATATCCACCCCCATTCCCCCATGTAACCCCCTCCCCCACACCCC
Organism: Mauremys mutica; assembly: GCF_020497125.1. Taxonomy (NCBI): domain Eukaryota; kingdom Metazoa; phylum Chordata; order Testudines; family Geoemydidae; genus Mauremys; species Mauremys mutica. Next base: position 36,826,070 of record NC_059086.1, on the reverse strand, counting down.
CTATATCCACCCCCATTCCCCCATGTAACCCCCTCCCCCACACCCCCTATATCCACCCCCATTCCCCCATGTAACCCCCTCCCCCACACCCCCTATATCCACCCCCATTGGACCATTTAACACCCTCCCCCACACACCCCCTATATCCACCCCCATTCCCCCATGTAACCCCCTCCCCCACACCCCCTATATCCACCCCATTCCCCCATGTAACCCCCTCCCCCACACACCCCCTAAATCCACCCCACTCCCCCCCTCTAACCCCCTCCCCCACACCCCCCTATATCCACCCCCTTTCCCCCATTTACCCACACCCCCACACCCCTATATCCACCCCCATTCCACCATGTAACCCCCTCCCCCACACACCCCCTATATCCACCCCCATTCCCCCATGTAACCCCCTCCCCCACACCCCCCCTATATCCCCCCCCATTCCCCCATGTAACCCCCTCCCCCCGGTTACCTGCGCGCGCGGGGCCCGGCCCGGCCCGGCCCCTCCCCTAGGACAATGGGCGCCTCTGCCCCGGCCCGGCCGCCGCGGCCGCCGCCATCTTACTCCGCTCCCCGCTCGGCTCCGGCTCCGGCTCGGCCGCTGCGGCGCCGCGGGGGCCGACGGGAGATGGAGTCCGCCGCTCCTGGCGGGGGGGAGGGGAACTACCGCTCCCGGCATGCCCCGCGGTCCGCCCGCCGCCCAGCCCGCTCCCCCGCCGCGCGGGGCATGCCGGGACGTGTAGTCCGCACCCCCCACCGTGACTCAGGGGCCCGGCGCCTGCCTTTCCCATCAGGCTCCGCGGCCGCCCGCCGCGCGCTTCCCCTCCCCCTTCCCGCGGGCCGGGACTACGTGTCCCAGGGAGCTTCGCGCGGGGCAGCCTGGGAGAGACTGGGCTGAGCGGCGGCGGGGAGACCGATCCCACCATGCCTTGCGGGAGCGCCCGGTGCATCATGGGACTGGTAGTTTTAGCGGTTGTAGCATGCGGGAGTCCGTCTGGAGCCGTGACGTCATCGCAGCGTCGTGACGTTAAACTGCCATGACACAGCGCTGTGACATCATCCTCAAGACGCTGCTGTGATGTCATCCTATCCCACCATTACATCATCCGTGGTCACATCATCCCCTAGGACTCCGCCCCTGATGTCATCACCCCCCCTTGCCTCCTGCGACATCATCTTCCCGAGACACTGCTGTGATGTCATCCCCCCGCCATGACATCATCCCCTGGGACTCCCCCCCCCTTGCCTAGTACGACATCACCCCCCTTGCCTAGTACGACATCATCTTCCTGAGACATCACCCCCCTTGCCTAGTACGACATCATCTTCCTGAGACATCATCCCCTGGGATTCCACCTCATCATGTCATCAACCCCCCCCTTGCCATGCTGGGACATCATCCTCCCAAGACCCTACTGTGATGACATCCCCGACATTATGACATCATCTCACAGTGACATCCACCCACCATGGTACATGCCCACAGGGCCTCGGTCTTATGAGGTCATCACCCTGTGACCTCACCCCATGACATCATCACAATGTCAACAACATTTCTTGTGACTTTGCACCGATCCTCACACTGTGACACCACCCCCTTGTGATGTCACACCCTGAGGTCATCCTAGCTTGACACTATCCCCCAAGCCGTGACAAGCCCTCGTCATCCCCCGAAACAGCCTCATCCTGCCAGGGCATCCCGAGGGGAGCTGCGGGGCCTCTGGCCTGCGCTATGCAGGGGGGCGGGCGGCACGAGGGAGGGATGGATGGAGGGTGGAGGATGTGGATGGGGAGGGGGGGCTGGAGGGTGCCGGGTGCATATGGGGGGGCTGGAGGGGGCTGTGTGTAGACAGGGGGATGGAGGAGCATGCTGGGTGCAGATGGGGAGGGGGGAATGGAGAATGCCAGGTGCAGATGGGGGGGGCTGGATAACCACAAAGCCCAGTAGGCCCCATGGGCCCCCCCGACTGCCCCCGCCCGTGTCACCCAGGCCCCTCCTGGCCCCTCCATGGAGCCCAGCCCCCTGCGTTTGGCTACAGCAGCTACCCAAGGGGCTGCGGCCCAGAGCGCAGGAGAACCCGGCCCCTCACGGGGATGGACGGAGCGTGGGACTTTGTCTGCCGTTAGCATCCAGCCCCCGGTACCTGGGACTCCAGTGTGGGCCCCAATCCCCCCCCTTGGGAGTGCTGGAGCCAAAGCAGGAGCAGCAGGTTCCTATCCCCGTTCCTGTTCCCCCCACACCCCAGGAGACCCAATGGGAGACGTATCACTGGGAGGGGGAGCCCAGGAGAAAGAGGGGGGGCAGGTCAGGCGTGGGCATCGCCCCCTAAAGTGGGGACTCCGCAGCAGCTGGGAGGGGGGAGAGAGGCAGGTGTGGTGGGCAGGGATGATGGAGCCAGGGAGGGGCTGGGGGAGGGATTAATGCTCCCAGCTTGTCCCGGCCCCCATGGGGGCTCGGTGATGTGGGGGTCCTGGATTGAGGGGGAATCAGAGAGATGAGGGACCAGGGGTTACCCATCCACACCCACTCCAGCCACCCCCATCCCCCTGGTTACAACAGACCTGCACCTCCACTGGTGCTAGGGTCTGAACCCCCCTCCCCCCAAAAGGCCAAGTCCTGGAACCTCCCAGGCTCCTGTAGCCCCAAACCCCAGCCCCATCCAGTCCCAGTCCCCCCACACCCCAAGCCTCAGACCCCCAAAACTCAGCCCGAAAAGCCCCAAGTCTCTTCCCTGGGAAACACCCTAACCACAGCCCTCCACTGCCCTGAACCCCATTTTCCTTGGGGAGTTGAAGCAGGACTCCTGGGTTCTCTCCCCGGCTCTGGGAGGGGAGTGGGGGCTGGTGGCTAGAGCAGGGGGGCTGGGAGCCAGGAATCCTGGGTTCTCTCCCCGGCTCTGGGAGGGGAGTGGGGTCTGGTGGTTAGAGTGAGGGGGGGCTGGGAGCCAGGACTCCTGGGTTCTCTCCCTGGCTCTGGGAGGGGAGTGGGGGCTAGTGGTTAGAGCGGGGGGGGTGTCACGGGGTGTGGGGGAGTCTGGCCCTGCACCCCTCTCCTGAACTCACAGTGACTCTCAGCCAGCCAGTAAAACAGAAGGTTTATTGAACAACAGGAACACAGGATACAGCCCAGCTTGGATTCAGAACCAGGGCCCCTCAATCTGGCCGTTCTGGGGGGGGGTTCAGGGTGCCTGGATCCCAGCTTAGGATCCCCTGAAACCCACCACCCAGCTCCCAAAACCAAAAACTGATTCCACTTCCCCCCTCCCTTTGTCTAGCTACAGCCAGAGGTGAGACCTCCCCTCCCCCAGCCAGGCTCATGTTACAGCTGCAGACCTGTCTCTGCCTACCAAGCACACAGACAGTCCCTGCTCTCACCTACCAGCCACACAAACCTCCCTATTCCATCACACCTCTCCCCCCTCCGAGACTGAACTGAGCGGGGTCACTGCCCAGTGACCCGGGGAAGTTCGGGGCCCCCTCTCCGGGACAGCGCGTCCGCTATCAGGTTGGCACTTCCCTTCACGTGGACCACGTCCATGTCATAGTCCTGCAGGAGCAGGCTCCACCTCAGGAGCTTGGCGTTGGCTCCTTTCATCTGGTGCAGCCAGGTCAGGGGAGAGTGGTCGGTGTACACGGTGAAGTGGCGCCCAAAGAGATATGGCTCCAGCTTCTTCAGGGCCCACACCATGGCCAGGCATTCCTTCTCGATGGCCGCGTAGTTCTGCTCCCGGGGTAGCAACTTCTTGCTCAGGTACACGATGGGGTGTCTCTCCCTGTTTTCATCCTCCTGCATCAACACCGCCCCCAGGCCCGTGTCTGAGGCGTCGGTAAACACCATAAAGGGCTTGTCAAAGTTTGGGTTTGCCAGAACTGGGCCTCTGAGCAGAGCCTCCTTCAGCGCCTGGAGAGCCTCCTGGCACTGCTCGGTCCAGACCACCTTGTCCGGCTTCCCCTTCTTGCACAGCTCAGTGATGGGGGCGGCTATGGCACTAAAGTGGGGCACGAACCTCCGATAGTACCCCGCCATCCCGATAAAGGCCTGGACCTGCTTTTTGGTCTGGGGAGCGGGCCAGTCTCTGATCACCTCCACCTTGGCTGGTTCCGGCTTTAGGCAGCCGCTCCCCACCCGATGGCCCAGGTAAGATACTTCAGCCATCCCCACCTTGCACTTCTCAGCCTTTACGGTTAACCCCGCCTCCCGGAGTCGGTCCAGCACTTGTCTAACCTGGGACACGTGGTCCTCCCAGGTCTGGCTGAAGACGCAGATGTCATCAATATACGCCACAGCAAAACTCTCCATCCCCCTCAGTAGCTGATCCACCAGGCGCTGGAAGGTGGCCGGCGCTCCCTTGAGGCCGAAGGGCAGGGTCAGAAACTCATAGAGCCCCAGGGGAGTGATGAAGGCCGATTTCAGCCTGGCATCTGCGTCCAGCGGCACTTGCCAGTAGCCCTTTGTAAGATCCATGGTGGTGAGGTACCGAGCGCCTCCCAGCTTGTCTAGGAGCTCATCAGGCCTTGGCATGGGGTAGGCATCAGATACGGTGATGGCATTAAGCTTCCGATAGTCCACGCAGAACCGGATCGACCCGTCCTTCTTGGGGACCAGCACCACTGGGGAGGCCCAGGGGCTGGCGGACGGCTGGATCACCCCTAAAGCCAGCATGTCCCTGACCTCCCTTTCCAGGTCCTGGGCAGTCTTCCCGGTAACCCGAAAAGGGGAGCAGCGTATCGGGGTGTGTGTCCCAGTCTCCACCCGGTGGACGGTCAAATTAGTGCGTCCAGGCTGGTTGGAAAACAGCTGTCGGTACAGTTGCAGCACCCCTCTGATCTCAGCATGCTGAGCCGGGGTCAGCTGATCTGAGAGGGGAATCGCCTCCAGGGGGGAACCAGCCTTTGTCCCTGGGAATAGATCCACTAGAGGGTCATCCCCCGGCTCCTCCCAGTGGCCACACACGGCCAACACCATATTCCCCCGGTCATAATATGGCTTCATCATATTCACATGGTACACCCGGCAGTGATGAGCCCGGTTCGACAGCTCCACCACATAGTTTACCTCATTTAGCTGCTTGACAACCTTGAAGGGCCCTTCCCAGGCAGCCTGGAGTTTGTTTTTCCTCACGGGGATGAGAACCATCACTTGGTCCCCGGTGGCGAAGGCGCGGGCCCGCGCCGTGCGGTCGTACCAGACCTTCTGCTTCCTCTGGGCTCGGGCCAGATTCTCCCTGGCCAGGCCCATGAGCTCGGTAAGTCTTTCCCGGAAGGTCAGGACATACTCCACCACCGACTCTCCATCGGGAGCGGCCTTCCCCTCCCATTCGTCTCTCATCAGGTCCAGGGGCCCCCTTACCCGCCTTCCATATAACAGTTCGAACGGCGAGAACCCAGTAGACTCCTGGGGTACCTCCCTGTACGCAAACAGCAGGTGAGGTAAGTACTTGTCCCAGTCCTGTGGGTGCTGGTGCATGAATGTTTTTAGCATCATCTTTAGCGTCCCGTTGAACCTCTCCACCAGCCCGTTGGTCTGGGGGTGGTACGCTGAGGCCCAGCTGGGTCGGACCCCACATTTCTCCCACAGGGACTGGAGCAGCTCCGACATGAAGTTGGACCCCTGGTCCGTTAAGACTTCCTGGGGGAACCCCACCCGGCTGAAAATGGTCAGCAGCGCATCCGCCACGGTGGCTGCTTCGGTAGAGGACAAGGCCACCGCCTCGGGGTATCGAGTGGCGAAATCTACCACCACCAAGATGTATTTCTTTCCTGACCGGGTCGCCTTGCTGAGAGGCCCCACCATGTCCATGGCCACCTTCTGGAAAGGCTCTTCTATGATGGGTAAAGGCCTCAGAGCTGCTTTCCCCTTGTCCCGGGCCTTCCCCACCCGCTGGCAGGGGTCACAGGATTGGCAGTACTGCCGGACATGGGTAAAGACCCCAGGCCAGTAAAAGTTCTGTAGCAGCCTCTGCCTGGTGCGCCGGATTCCCTGGTGCCCTGCGAGGGGGATGTCATGGGCCAGGTACAAGAGCTTGTGGCGAAACTTCTGGGGAACCACCAGCTGCCTCCTAATCCCCCATGCCTCCACCTCCCCGGGGGGAGCCCATTCCCGGTACAGGAACCCCTTCTCCCACAGGAACCTCTCCTTGCAACCTCTCCTCATGGTCTGCGCTGCATTGAGGTCAGCCCGGTCCCTGGGCTTCTGCAAGGAGGGATCCTTCTGCACCTCGGCCTGGAACTCAGCAGCTGGGACAGGGATGGGGACCTGCTCTCTCTCACCGGCTGGGTCTGAGGCCGCAGCCTCTCTGGGTCGTGTCTCTGGGCGTTCCCTCCCCGCCAGGCACTCGGGCAGAGTACTTTCCCCGTTGTCAGGGTGCAGAGCCCTGCGCCGACTCTGACTACGGGTCACAATCAGGGTACCCCGGGTATTGCCGGGCCAGGTCTCGAGGTCCCCCCCCATTAGCACCTCTGTGGGCAAATGGGAGTGCACTCCCACATCCTTGGGGCCCTCCTTGACCCCCCACTTCAGGTGCACCCTCGCCACGGGTACCTTGAATGGGGTCCCGCTCACGCCCATCAGGGACAGGTAGGTATCAGGCACCATCCGATTTAGGCCCACCACCTCGGGCCGGGCCAGCGTCACCTCTGCGCCTGTGTCCCAGTACCCAGTGACCTTCTTCCCATCCACCTCCAGGGGAACCAGGCACTGTTTCCGGAGGGGCAGCCCCATGGCCACCCTGTAGCAGCCCCTTGGGACCGGAGCATCCAGCCCCCCAGGGGCGCTGACCTGGGGCCCTCCTCCCTCCTCCCCAGGTGGGACGCTGCCAGCCCCCCTCTCCTGGGCACGTTGCCCCTCCTCCGATTGGGTCTGTACCCAGTCAACCCTCGGCGGGTTGGGTCTGCTCGGTCTGTCTCTGAGCTTGGGGCACTGGGCCCGTATGTGGCCTTGTTGGCCACAGTGAAAGCAGCCCATGTCTCGTGGGTCCCCTCGAGGGGGTCGGGTGGATCTGACGCTGGACGTTCCCCTTTTTTGGGGGTTCTCCATAGGGCCCCGCTGGGAGGTCCCGTGGTGACTCTCTCTCTGCGTTGAGGCAGGCCTGCTCCCTCGAGACTCCTCCCTGCCATCCCCCGCCCGACTGTCCATGTATTGGTCGGCCAGCTGGCCTGCATGTTGCGGGTTCTCCGGCTTCTGGTCCATCAGCCACTGCTTCAGGTCAGATGGGCACTGCGCATACAGGTGCTCCAGTACGACTAGGTCAAGCAGGTCCTCTCTAGTTTGGGCCCCAGCTGTCCACTTGCGGGCGTACCCCTGCGCCCGGTTGACCAGTTGCAGGTATGTGCCCTCCCGGGTCTTACGTTGACCCCGGAACCTCTTCCGGTACATCTCCGGGGTCAGCCCAAACTCGCGGAGCAGGGCCTCTTTGAACAGGTTGTAGTCCCGCGCCTCCTCCCCTCTCATTCGGCTGTACACCTCCACGGCGGTGGAGTCCAGTAAGGGGGTGAGGCGCCGGATCCTGTCTGCAGGGGCAACCTGGTGCAGCTCGCAGGCGTTCTCAAAGGCCGTCAGGAAGGTGTCTATGTCCTCCCCCTCCTTACGCGGGGCCAGGAAGTTCGTATCGAAGCTCTTTGTAGGCTTGGGCCCCCCCTCACTCACCGCAGCCGGGGCCTCCCTATTGTTCAGCTGGGCCATGGCCAGCTCATGACTGCGCTGCTTCTCCCTGTCATCGTATTCCCGTTGCTTCTGCCGGTCCTCCATCTCCATCTCCTTCAGTTTGATCTCTCTCTCCAAGTCCAGCCGCCTGCGCTCCACGGAGGCCGAGCGTCGCCGGGACGATCCCCTGCTGGCCGGGGGGGTCACGGTGCCCTCCGTAGCTGGGCTCCTCCTCCCCCTCCCCCTAGGCCTAGGGGTGGGGGGTCTCGAGGAGCCCTCACCCGCCGACTGGCCACTCCCAGCGGGGACAGACACTGGTGCCTGCGCTGCATCTGCCCGGCTGCTTCCCTCAGAGACAGGGACCGGTTCATCCCTGCGATCTCTCTCCTCCAGCCGGGCAATCAGCTGGGCCTTGGTGAGCTTCCCACAGTGCAGCCCCCTCTGCTTGCACAGCTCCACCAGCTCACACTTGCGCTTCTGGGAATACATCTTCCTGCTGGCCACTCGCAGGCTGGGGTGCTCGCCGCTCCCCACGGGTTCCAGGGGGACCCCTAGTGTGCCAGTCCTTGAGCTCACCACCTCTCTGCCAGGGTCGAGCTGCAGACTCCTCCGCCCCTGGGATCGCTCGCTGTGATCCCCCGGGGGACCCTGTTACTGCAAAGTCCTTCTCTCTGGCCACACTCGCCCAGGGGTGAATCGCCCCTTCGTTTTACTGCTCCCCAGTCACTTACTGCAGGAAGCGCCGTCCACGGGGTGCCGCCGATCCCACCGCTGCCACCAGTTGTCACGGGGTGTGGGGGAGTCTGGCCCTGCACCCCTCTCCTGAACTCACAGTGACTCTCAGCCAGCCAGTAAAACAGAAGGTTTATTGAACAACAGGAACACAGGATACAGCCCAGCTTGGATTCAGAACCAGGGCCCCTCAATCTGGCCGTTCTGGGGGGGGGTTCAGGGTGCCTGGATCCCAGCTTAGGATCCCCTGAAACCCACCACCCAGCTCCCAAAACCAAAAACTGATTCCACTTCCCCCCTCCCTTTGTCTAGCTACAGCCAGAGGTGAGACCTCCCCTCCCCCAGCCAGGCTCATGTTACAGCTGCAGACCTGTCTCTGCCTACCAAGCACACAGACAGTCCCTGCTCTCACCTACCAGCCACACAAACCTCCCTATTCCATCACAGGGGGGGGGGCTGGGAGCCAGGACTCCTGGGTTCTCTCCCCCAGGCTTCTTTTTGGCCCTATTGTGGGGGTTCCCCCAGACCAAGGGGCCACAGTGCTTGGAGGGGGTCCCTGACTCCAGCCTGACCCTCCCCCCATCCCTAGGACTGCGGGGGGAGAGGAATGGGCGGGCAGTTTCCTACCCAGCCCCCCAACAGCTCTGTTCGGCTGCCCATCCCCCTCCAGGCTCCGGGAAGGGGAGGGCTGCGGGAGGGTGGGGGGCGGTGCCCGGAGGGGGAGGGGGGAACTGAGTCGACTTCCTCAACACACCATATGAAAGGAATGTAGTGAGGTCATGGGCCCCCCCAGCTCCGCTGGGTCCTTGTGCCTGGGCTGTAACCCGCCCCCCCTGCACAGGGATATGTGGGGCTAAGTGGGGGGGCGATCTGGATGGGGGGCGATGATGCAGAGGGGGAAAGAGGGACAATCGCACAGGGACAGAACCCAGGAGTCCTGGCTGCCAGCCCCCCTTACCCACTAGACACCCCCTCCCCAGAGCCCAGGAGAGAAACCAGGAGTCCTGGCTCCCAGCGCCCCTTACCCACTAGACCCCACTCTCCCCAGAGCTGGGGATGGAACCCAGGAGTCCTGGCTGCCAGCCCCCCTTACCCACTAGACACCCCCCTCCCCAGAGCCCAGGAGAGAAACCAGGAGTCCTGGCTCCCAGCGCCCCTTACCCACTAGACCCCACTCTCCCCCACCCCCCCCCCCGAGCTGGGGATGGAACCCAGGAGTCCTGGCTGCCAGCCCCTCCTACCCACTAGGCCCTACTCCCCCCCCCAGAGCTGGGGATGGAACCCAGGAGTCCTGGCTCCCAGCCCCGGGTTTAGAGGAGTGTGGGGGGGTGCACTGTGCGCGGGGGGGGCTGCTCCCCCCCTTACATCTCGCCCTCGCGCCATATAGGGAAGTGGATTTTTGTGAATCGCCCGGCGCCTCATGACTATGCGAGCGCCTCATTAGCATAGATTAGCATAAAGCAGGACCCCGCCCAGGTCTGGAGGGGGGGTAGCCGGACGGCGGGGGGGGAATAGCCAGCCATATTCTGGGGACTCCAGCGCATCGCCGGGCCGGTCGCGGAGGGGGCGGGGTGGGTGGACCCCCACGGGTTGAAAACTCCCCCCCAGGGGGCGCAGCCCCCCAGTCATGGCCCCCAAAGAGCCGGGCGCCCCCCAGGAGAAATACAAGCTGGTGGTGGTGGGAGGGGGCGGCGTGGGGAAGAGCGCCCTGACCATCCAGTTCATTCAGGTAAGGGGGGGCCGGGGCGGCAGGGGGGGCTCCCCTCCGGCCGGGACCCCCCCCTTCCCGGGGCGGCAAAGTTTCGTCCCTGGAAAAGTTCAGGCTGTGGGGAATCCCGGGGGGGGGGATTCGGGGGGTCCTGGCTCAAGGGGGCAGGAGGGGGGCTCAGTCGGGGGGGGCTGGCCTGGAGGTGGGGGTGCCCGGCCTGCGAGGGGGGAGCGTGTCTGGGGGGGCAGGGAGCCGGGGGGGGAGAGGACATTCCTGTTTCCTCTCCCCCCCCCCGCCGTAGCTCAGGGCGGGGAGCGCAGCAGGAATTTGGGGCCGGGAGGGAGGGAGCCGCCCCACCCCTCCCGCTGCCCGGGACAGGCCTGGGCGGATGGGGGCGGGGGCGCAGGACTGGGGGGTGGGGGCCCGGGGGCTGCGCTGGGGGGGCCGAGGGGGGGCAGGAGCAGCCGCTTGTTCCACGTTCCACCAAATCTTCTCTTCTCAAGAACTGAACGGGGACAGGGGGGGGGGGGGCGGCTGGGAGCCAGGACTCCTGGGTTCTCTCCCCGGCTCTGGGAGGGGAGTGGGGTCTAGTGGTCAGAGCCGGGGGGAGGGAGCCCGGACGCCTGGGTTCTAATAGGGGCTGTAACCCCCCCCCCTTCCCCCTCCCCCCCAGTCGTACTTTGTCTCGGACTATGACCCCACCATCGAGGACTCCTACACGAAGATTTGCACCATCGATGGGACCCCGACCCGGCTGGACAGTGAGTGGGGGGGCGGGGGGGGGGCTGGCTGGCGCCGAGCTTCGGGGGAGCCCTGACCCAGCCAGGACAGAGGGGCCGAGCCCAGGGACCCACCTGCCCCTGCTATGGGGGAGGCTTCAGAGGTGGGAGGAATTTCTATGGGTGGGCAACAGGCCGGGGGGGGCTGGGAGCCAGGACTCCTGGGTTCTCTCCCCAGCTCTGGGAGGGGAGTGGGGTGTAGTGGTCAGAGATGGGGGGGGGGGGCTGGGAGCCAGGACTCCTGGGTTCTCTCCCCAGCTCTGGGAGGGGAGTGGGGTCTAGTGGTCAGAGATGGGGGGGGGGGCTGGGAGCCAGGACTCCTGGGTTCTCTCCCCGGCTCTGGGAGGGGAGTGGGGTCTAGTGGTCAGAGCAGGGGGGGCTGGGAGCCAGGACTCCTGGGTTCTCTCCCCGGCTCTGGGAGGGCGAGGAGCCCTGGCCCTGAGGCTGTGGGGAGAGCTAACCCCCCACCCCCGTCTCTGCCCCACAGTCCTGGACACGGCCGGCCAGGAGGAGTTCGGGGCCATGCGGGAGCAGTACATGCGCACGGGGGAGGGGTTCCTGCTCATCTACGCCATCAATGACCGCGGCAGGTAAGGCCCCTCCCACACTGAGACCCCCCCCCCCACTACGGCAGCCACCCTGTACCCCTCCCTTGAGATCCCCTCACCCCTGGGGGCCTGGGCCACGGCAGCCCTCCACCCTCCAATCCCTGCTTCCCAACCACAGCATCCTCTGCCCCCCACGTACCGGTGAGGACCCCCCTCCAGCAGCCCCCCCCCCGCATCCGCTCTCCATCTCGTCCCCCTGCAGCTTCACCGAGATCAGCAAGTTCCACACCCAGATCCTGCGGGTCAAAGACCGGGACGACTTTCCCATGATCCTCGTGGGCAACAAGGCTGACCTGGACCTGCAGCGCCAGGTGAGGGGGGCGGGGCCGGGGCCAGGTGGGGTCTCTGGGCTCCGCCCACATGGGGGTGTCCTGATGGGGCCCCAAGGGCCTCTGGGCTCGAGCTATGGTGGCCATCTTGGACAGTGCCGAGACAGGAAGTGCCGCCCCATGGGTCACTCGCGCTCTGTCAGTGGCCATCTTGGACGGTGCCGAGACAGGAAGTTCCGCCCCATGGGCCACTCGGTGGCCATCTTGGACGGTGCCGAGACAGGAAGTTCCGCCCCATGGGCCACTCGGTGGCCATCTTGGACGGTGCCGAGACAGGAAGTTCCGCCCCATGGGCCACTCGGTGGCCATCTTGGACGGTGCCGAGACAGGAAGTGCCGCCCCATGGGCCACTCGCGCTCTGTCGGTGGCCATCTTGGACGGTTTCCCGACAGGAAATCCCGCCCCATGGGCCACTCGCGCTCTGTCAGTGGCTATCTTGGATGGTGCCGAGACAGGAAGTGCCGCCCCATGGGCCACTCGCGCTCTGTCGGTGGCCATCTTGGACGGTGCCCGGACGGGAAATCCCGCCCCATGGGCCACTCGCGCTCTGTCGGTGGCCATCTTGGACGGTGCCTGGACAGGAAGTGCCGCTGTCTCCGGTGGCATGGGCTTTCTGAAGCCCGGATGCCTGGGTCCCCCGGATGCCCTGGGGTTTTGAGAGGTGCCCAGCTTGTCCCCCACCCCCACCAGCTGAATAGAGCTGCTTGTAAACCCCCACCCACCCCCCAGGTGCCCAAGGAGGAGGCGCTGGCCTTCGCCCAGGAGAATCGCATCCCCTACATGGAGGCCTCGGCCAAGATCCGCCTCAACGTAGATGAGTCCTTCCAGGAGGTCGTCCGGGCCATCAGGTATTGGGGGGGCTCTGACCCCCCCAGAAGCCCCCATTCCCCCAAGGCACCCTGTAAAATAGGGGCACGTAACCTGCAGGATGTCTCACCAGGAAGACCCCCACAGTGGGGTGGTATTCCCCCCCCATGGGGGTAGATTCCTAACAAACTTCCCATGAGATCCCTCCAAAGGGGGTTCAGGCCCCCCGATGCCCCCCCCCACTTAACTCTCAGAGAATTCCCTGGGGAACCATCAGCCCCCTCCCCCCCATGGGGCATGTCCCCCACTGTGGTAACATGGGGTTTGACTCCCTTAGGGATACCCCCAAAACAGCAGTTCCCCTCCCAGTACCCCCCAGGAGGAGCAAACCCCCCCCCGTTTGGGCTCCGTTCCTAAGTGTCTCCCCCCTTCTCTCTTGCAGGAGGTTCCAGGAGCTGGAGACCCCCCCTGCTCCTACTGTGCACCCCACAACTAAAGAGTCCAGCGGCTGCCCCTGCTGCATCCTGTGACATGGGGCCCCCCACAATCTCGGCCCCCCCAACACTCACCCAGCTGTGCAAGACGGGGGGGGGGAATAGTCCATAGGTGTTTGTACATATCTATAAATAGGGCAGGCAGAGGATGGGGGAGCCCAGGTGATATTTGGGGGGACAGAGCAAGGGGGTGGCTCCCCCCTGGTCCGTAGGGATTGGGCAGTGGTCACCCTGCATGAGGGGGTCAGGGGGTAGCAGCTCCCCTCGAAGATGTGGGGTAGCAGGGTGGGGCCCCATGACAGTCGACAGCCTGTGGCTGGAGAGTTTGTGGGGTCTCAGTCCAAGTGCCCCCCCCAATTGTATGGGGGGCAGGGGCCCAAAGCCAGGCCCCATTTCAGTTGGGGAAAGGAGAAACGTGAGACCCCCGTTAAGGGGGACGGATCATGGTGGAGGTGCTGCCCCCCCACACACACACACAAGGAGGGGGGAGGGTTCCCCAATGGGCCAGGCTCCTTCCGAAAGGTTGGTCTTTTCTATGCAAAACAAAGCTTTATTGGGGGGGGGACCCCAGTGTCCGGGGGGGCGGGGGGGGGCACACTGCATTCTGTAGCCCGATCCTGCAGGAGGATTGGGGCTGGGGGGGGGGTTTCTGTATAAACGTGGCTAGTTACCTCACTGCTATTTCTATGCACTGCTTTGGGGGGGTGGTCACAGCTCATCTCCCCCCCCCCCCCAAGGGGATGGGGGGGGGGGAACAGATAGTCTGGGTAAGATGCAGCAGGGATGGGCAATGGGGGGGCAGGGAGGGTTCTACCCCTAGGCCCCCCCCCCCAGTAGCAGGGAGCTAGGAGCAGGTTTGGCTGCTGGGGTGGGGGGTGTCCCCCCCTCTGTAAATACCACAGCCCCTCCCCCACCAAGCGCAGGTTGCATTAAAGTGCCTTAAAGCCAGGGTGGCGTCAGCGTCATTATTGGGGGGGTGGGGGCTGCCCCTCTGAGGGGGCTTAGGACAAGGGGGGGCACGCTGGGTGCAAGACCCCCCCTCGCTAGCCCCCCCAGTGGGGATGGGGGTTGGAATAAAAGCCCCAAGATGCTTGGGTGGGAGGCTGAGACCGATTGGGGGCCTCAACCCAGCACCCGGACTCCTGGGTTCTGCTGTGGCCCTTGGGGGGGCGCCAGCTCCCATCTGGCCCCAGGCCAGGGAACTGGGTGAAGGGACATAGGCCTGGGGGGGCAGGGGTGCTAGCTCCCATCCAGCATGGGGTGTGTGTGTGTGGGGGGGAGGCTGGAACATACCCATTTCAGGGTGCATCTGTCCGTGCCCCCCAGTAATGCTGGGGAGGGGGGGTTGGGGGTGCTCTTTGCCGATGGAAGCTGGCTGCCCAGTGATTTTTGGGGTGCCCCCCCGCTGTGGGGAAAGTTGGGGGACTCTCTTTGGCAGAGGGGAACCTGGCTGCAACGTCTCCAAAATCCCCCCGACTTCTCCCCCGCCCGCCCGCCGATTGTGGGGTGCAGGGAGGGGGGGCTCCTTCCAGAGCGGAGTTTGGCTGGGTGCTGGGAATCATCCCCCCCCCGCCCCAATAAGGCAGCAGGACGGGGGGGTGCACGCGGGATCGGGGAGGGGGGCGAGAAAACCAGACGGAGACGCGACTAAACAATAAAAATATATCGGAACATCCATACAGACCACATTCCCGGCCGCAAAACCCACGGACACAGAGTACACAGCGTAAAAAAGGGGGGGGCGGCGGGATTGGGGGGCCTTAGACCAAAGGGTTAGCTCCGGGGTGGGGGGGGCTCCCAGCTCCCCACGCTTCGGGGTACCTGGAGTCTGGCCAGCTCTGGAGTCCCCCCCACAAACAGGTTAGTGCTTTAGCATGGGGTCTGGTATTGGGGGGGTCCTGGCTGCGCCCCCTCCTGGGCCCCCCCCCGTCAATGGCCACAGCCCCCTCCCCAGGGCACCACAGACACCGGGGCGCTGGATGTGGAGGGGAATCACCCCAAATCCCCCCTCCCACCGGGGGTGCTGGAATCCCTCCCCGCCGGGGGAGAAGGGAGCTGGTTTGGGGCAGAGCTTTGGGGGTGGCACAGAATATCCCAGCGCCAGCAACAATTGAGCCCAAAGGGGGGGTGCCCCCAAATAGGGTGTGAGGAGAGGAGCCCCCCCTCTCTCCCCCCAGGCAGAAAGGGGTCAGAGAACGAATTTTTAAAAATCCAGCTGTGGCAGGATTTGTTGGGGGGGGACTCCCTTTGGGGGAGGGGTACAGCCCCCCCCCGAGGGGCAGGGCTCCAATGCAGCTCCCAGGCTATGGCAACCCCCCCCACAAAGTACCTTGAGTCCCCCCCCCAAAAAAGTGGGGAGGAGGCCATGGGGGGGGTCACGGGCAGCCCATCCCCCCCTCCCAGATCTATACCACAAAGGAGGAGAGAGGCTGGAAAATGGAGGGGGGGGGGGCCCTGACCAAATCTCACTAATCTAGGCTGGATTTTGTATCCAGGGTTAAAAAATTCAGATTGGCCTGGGGGGGGGGGAATTGGGGCCCAACCCCTCCCCAAATTGTCTATATAATTAGAATAATGATGCCCCAAATCTCAGACCCCCCCCCCCCCCCCGGCCGCCGGCGAAGTTGATCCAAGCCGAAGAATTTCACAGCTCAGGGGGGGCGGGGGGGCTCCGCGGGGGGGTCCGTTAGCCAAATACAATATGATACATAGACTTTGACCCTATACATTATGTACAAGAAAATCCGCTGATAAAAAAACAAAACAAAAAAACACACAACGACAAAAATAACAACCCCCGGCCCCCCCAACACGGCCTAAGAGAAGGATTAAATAGTCGTGGGGGGGGGACAGGGAAGCGCACAGACTCATTGGCTGCCCCCCCCGTGAGACCCCCCCAGACACAGATGGGGGCTATGCTCGGGGGGGGGGGGGCTGGCTCCCCTCCCCTGGGCTTGGCAATAAATAGCTCTGAGTGGGGAACCAAACCACCACACGGGGGGGGGGGGGGTGGCCTGGCCATGCCATGGGGGGGCGGGGGGAGCAATAATACTTCATAGCCCCCCATCGTTACCCTGCTGCGGGGGGAGGGGGGCAGGAGCGGGGGACCGAGGGGACAAGGTGGGTGTGCTGAGCATGGAACCCAGGAGTCCGGGCTCCCCCCCACCCCGATTCTGTTCCCCTCCCAGAGCTGAGGATTGAACCCAGGAGTCCTGGCTACCTAAGCCATCAGCCCCCCCCCTCTCTCACAGCTTCCCCGGCCGTGGGGGGGCTCCCCCCACCCCCATACAGAGAAAGGAAGCTGCTAAATAGACATTTATACATATATATATAAATAAAATTTCTCTGTACGGGAGGGGGAACCGGGGGGGGCAGGTCCACCGACCCCAGAGCCGCCCCCCCCGCCCCCCGCTCAGGGCCAGGGCCACCCCAGGGTGTGTGTGGGGGGTCTGTGCTGGAGATCACCACCGCAGATAGGGGGTGGGGAGCGGACCCCCAACACCCCCCCCCCATCCTCGGTCCAGAGCCCTCCCCAGCCCGGCCCGGGGCCTGTGCCGTGGGGGGGGGGTGTCACGCGCACTTGGTCTGGGCTTGTGTCAGGAGGTCGCTGAAGGAGTCGAAGAGCTTTTCCAGCCAGGGCTGGTTCCGCATGCACTGCTGGACGACCTCCTCCTGCCCCAGGTCCGCGTCCTGCCCCTCGATGGCCGACGTCTGCGGGGAGACGCGCGTCAGGGCTGCGGGCGGCAGCGAGGGAGGGGCACCGGCGGGGCTGCGGGTCGGGAGTGAGGGGCACTGGTAGAGCTGGGGGGGAGGGCAGGAATTGTGGGAGCTGGGGGGCACGGCTGGGATACTGGGGGGCTGGGGTATCAGGGGGGTCTCACCTCGTCCTTGCAGCGCAGGAACGTGTGGTATTTGTAGTGATGGAGGGAATGGTACGGGGGGCAGGTGGGGGGATGGGGGGTCAGGGGGCAGGCGGGGGGGCTGGGGTATCAGGGGGGTCTCACCTCGTCCTTGCAGCGCAGGAACGTGTGGTATTTGTAGTGATGGAGGGAATGGTACGGGGGGCAGGTGGGGGCTGGGGGGGGTCGGGGGGCAGGCAGGGGGGCTGTGGGGCAGGCTGTGGGGCAGGCGGGGGCCTCACCTCGTCCTTGCAGCGCAGGAACGTGTGGTATTTGTAGTGATGGAGGGAATGGTACGGGGGGCAGGTGGGGGCTGAGTGGGGGGAGACGCTGGGGGGCTGTGGGGCAGGCTGTGGGGCAGGCGGGGGCCTCACCTCGTCCTTGCAGCGCAGGAACGTGTGGTATTTGTAGTGATGGAGGGAATGGTACAGGGTGAAGAAAAACGACTTTTCCACGTCGACCTTGAACTCCTGAGGGGGCGAAAGGGGGGCGGTCAGTCAGGGGCTCCCGCCCCTCCCCCCGCCGCCCCCCCCTGCCCCCCCGCACCCACCTGGGGCTTGGACACGCTCTTCTTCAGCTTGTTGAGGGTCTTGCGGTTGTAGGGCTGCCCCGTGGGTCGCAGCCTCACCAGCGCCTCGCCCGGCTCCGCCTGCAGCTGGGGGAAGGTCTGCAGCGCCTCCTGGGGGGGCACGGGGGGCACAGCAGGGTGGGGGGGCGCCTCGGTTACAGGGCCCCCCCGCCCCACAGGTGCAAAGAATCCAGCCCCAGGGCCCCCCAGCGTCTCCCCCCACTCAGCCCCAGGGCCCCCCAGCCCCCCCCCAGCCCCAGGGCCCCCCCCGAGTTCCTCACCCAGCCCCAGGGCCCCCCAGCCCCCCCCAGCCTCAGGGCCCCCCCCCCCGAGTTCCTCACCCAGCCCCAGGGCCCCCAGTCCCCACCCCCAGCCCCCCCGCGCCCCCTACCTGCAGCGCCGGGTGCAGCGACACCCGTTTCAGGACTTTCTTCTTGTGGTCGTTCAGGATCCCGTCGATTTTGCGCATGGGGGGCAGGTACAGCTCGTCTGGGGGGGCAGAGGGCAAAGGTCACTGGCCATCCTGCCCCCTCACCCCCAGGATCGGCCATGTGGCCACCCTGGGCTCATCCCCCCTCACCATCTCCAATGGAGCCCTCAGTAACCCCCCCAATGGGGGACCCCTCCCGCAGTGTGTGCGGCGGGGGGCAGGGCAGATTCCCTGCTTCCCTGGCTGGGGGGAGAGGTGCAGGCGGGGGGCAGCGGGGGGCCCACCCCCCGCCGGGGGGGGGAGAGGTGCAGGCCCCCAGCCGGGGGGGAAGCGGGGGGGCCCCCAGCTGTGGGGGGGAGAGGTGCAGGGCCCCAGCCGTGGGGGGAAGCGGGGGGGGGCCCCCAGCCGTGGGGGGGGGAGAGGTGCAGGCCCCCAGCCATGGGGGGGGAAGCAGGGGGGGGCACCCACCGTTGGTGTCCTCCAGGGCTTGGATCATGTCGGGGTCGAGGGCCGTGCTGACCAGCATCTCCACGTAGCTCCGGTACATCTCCTTCATCGCCCGCGTGTTCAACACCCGGCCCATCGGCACCCGCTCTGGGGGGGCACAGATGTGAGGGGGGGGCTTGGCCACGCCCCATGGCCAGCCCCCCCCATACCTCCACACCACACAGACCTTCCCCCCACCGGCATCCCCCCAGCACACCAGCTCCTAGCCCAGGGACCCCGCCCCCCAAGTCAGACCCCCCTAGGGTCAAGATCCCCCCCCACCGAGTCAGACCCCCCCCAGGGCCAAGATTCCACCCCCCCAGTCAGACACCCCCAGGGACCAACCCCCCCAGTCAGACACCCCCAGGGCCAAGATCCCGTGCCCCCGAGAGCCTGTAGTTCCCCCAGGGCCCCCCACCCCCAGAGTCAGACCCCCCCCATCGGTTGCCACCCCACATTCAGCCCCTGAGGGCCCCCCCCCCCCCCCGCAAGCTCCAGGGCCTGGCACCTTGTGCTAAGAGGCACTTTGGTTCCCTCTAGTGGTAAAGCAGGGGAGCACCCCCCCCAACCTGCAGTGAGGCTCATTTGCATACCACCTGCTCCAGCTCACCCCATTGGTGGGGACGAGGGCACCACCCACGGGTGGCCAGATGGGTCCGGGAATTGCCCAAAGTGGCAAATTCCAGGGGTTGCCCCAGCTCCCTCCCATCCTGTAAAGTGCACGGACATGAAAGGGAAAGTGTGTGGGAGCACAGGGGAGGCCCATGGACCAGAGCCAACGGGTCGCCCTAACCTGTCTGTCTGTGGGCCCTCATTAGATAGCCCAAACCAGAAGCCACCAATTCTCAAATCCAGCTGGGGGGCAGCAAACAGAACAGAGCACCGAGCCAGCCACTTGCCCAGGCAGCCAGTCCCGTGACACCCGTGGCCAGGGGCAATGTTCCCACCCATCCTGGCTAATAACCACTGACCCACCGGCCCAGGCAGCCAGTCCCATGACACCCGTGGCCAGAGGCAGTGTCCTCACCCATCTTGGCTAATAACCACTGACGGACCCACCCTCCAGGCCCTGATCTCGTTCTTTTCTGAACCCTTTTGGCCTGACAACATCCCCTGGCAAGGAGTTCCACAGGTTAACGGTTTGTTGGGGGAAGAAATATTTCCTTAGCTTTGTTTTCAACCCGCTGCCTGGTAATTTCATCGGGTGACCCCTTGTTTTTTGTGTTATGAGAAGGGGGTAAATAACACGTCCCTAGTCAGGAGTTTATAGATCTCATTCATACCCCCCTTACTCGTCCCTTTTCCAAGCTGAACCGGCCCCGGCTTTTCCTCCTCATATGGAAGCTGTTCTCGCCCCTAAGCGTTTTTGTCGCCGTTCTCCGCCCCCTTTGCAATCCGAGTAGGTCTTTTTTGAGACGGGGCGACCAGAACGGGATGCAGTATTGGGGGTGTGGGCGTGCCACGGATTTATACAGCAGCATCAGGATACTGAGTCGCGTATTCTCTATCCCTTTCCAAACACGCGGTTCGCTTTTCTGACGGCCGCTGCCCACTGAGCGGACGCTTGCCGAGAACGACCCGCAACGACTCCCAGAGCTCTCGCCTGAGTGGGACCAGCTCATTCGGGCCCCAGCCTCGCGTATGCAGAGTGGGGATTCTCGTTTCGATGGACCCCGAATTTCACCTGCAGCTCGGTGAGGTCCCTTTGTAACTCTTCACCGGCTGCTTCGGACTGATTTATCCTGCATCGTTTTGTGTCATCTGCAAACTCGGCCGCCTCCCTGATTCCCCCTTTTCCCAGCTCACTTATGCCCATGTTGAGCCGCGCTGGGCCCAGCGCAGACCCCCAGGGGACCCTGCTATTCACCTCTCTCCAGTCTGAAAACTGACCCTTTATTCCCCGCCTTGTTTCCTGTCTTTCCCCAGTTTCTGACCCGCGAGGGACCTTCCCCCTTATCCCACGACAGCTTAGTTCGCTTAAGAGCCTTGGGTGAGGGACCCTGTCACAGGCTTTTGGAAAGTCTAAGGACGCTGGCTCCCCCTTGGCCACACGGCTCGACCCCCCGGAAGAATTCTAATAGATCGGTGAGGCGCGATTTTCCTTTCCAAAAGCCAACCCATCATGTTTGTCTCTGTGCCTGATCATGCTGTTCGGGAACCAGTTTGCCCGGTACTGAAGCTGGACTCACCGGCCTGGAATTGCCAGGATCGCGCCCAGAACCTTTTCTAAAAATCGGCATCACATGAGCTCCCCTCCAGCCGCCTGGGCCAGAGGCTGAGCGAAGCGATTGGTGACACACCCCAGGGAGTAGCCACCGGTTGCTTTTTAAATTCTCTTTTGGCCCAAGGATCCTCTTGCACTTGAATTGCCAGAGCTTAGGCACCTCTGCTCACTGGGATCTGACTTTTTACAGGCGCCTTTTCCTCTCTCACCTCCTCTTTCACTCTGCTCTTTCGCCCTGGGGGCGTTTTCCCGGGTTCTCGGGGGTTTACCCAGGCCTCTCCTGCAGTTGGGCCGGATGGGGTGTCCTGTACCCAGGGGGAGGGAATGGGGGTGACCCCAGTAACATGGGGAACAGGACGGGGTAGGATTGGAGCTGGGCGGAGGAGCCGTGGGGCCAGCCCTGCCCCGGCCCCGTGGAAGGCTGGCACCGCGGCTTGAGCCGACCGGCCGGAGCCGGGCCCCGGCGCCGTGACTCCCCGCCCTTCCCTCCCCCCGCACGCCCTCCCCCCCGCGGCTCACCCTCCTCGCTCTGCTGGTCCGGGCTGGACTCCGAGTCCGAGGAGGATGCAGCCTCCTTCAGCCATTTTTTCCTCTTCTTCGGGGGCGGCTCCGCCTTCACCTTGGCGGGTTTGGGCTTGGGCTTGGGGGCGCCGGCCGGAGCAGCCTTAGGGGGGGCGGGCGCCGGGGGCTCCGTCTTCTCCGCTTTGGGGGCCTTGTCAGCCTTGGCCGGCTTGTCCGCCCGGGACGGCTTCTCGGCCCGCTCCGCCTTGGGGGGCTTGTCCAGCTTGGGGGCCCGCTCCACCTTCTCCGGCTTGGGGCCCTTCTCCGGCATCTCCGCCCGCTCCGACGCCTCCGGCTGCTTCTCAGCCTTGGGTGGGGCTGGGACCTTGGGGCCTGAAGTCTTGGGCTGGTTTTGCCTCCTGCAGGGGGCGGGAAGGGGGCGGGGGGCCCATTAGGGAGCCTGGCACCGGAGCGGGCAGGAAACACGCCGGGGGGGGGGGGTCGGGGTGCACCCCCCTCCCTCTCTGCACCCCCCCCTCACCTCACGGCCTGCAGCGGCCGGTGCCAGGGCTTCTTGGAGCAGACGCGCACGTAATCCTTCTTGTTGATGTTCTCCAGGAACTTCACGTAGAGACGCTGGTAGCGGTTCTTGGCGTCCCCGAAATAGCCCAGGTACTGGGGGGGGAGGGGGAGCAGAGATCAGGGGAGGGGGGAGGCTGCTTCTGGGGTGTCTCCGACTCCCCCGACTGAAAGGGGAGCCGGGAACAGAGACGGAAACTTCCCTCCCTAGTGCCCCCGCCGGGACCGTGGCCCCCAGGCACCCCATCCTCCCGGGGCACGGCCCCCCCCAGATCTTCCCCCCAACTAGCATCCCCCGGGGGAGACGCAGGAAAAGCCTCAGGCTGGCTTGTGGTGGGGCACCAGGGGTCTATCGATGGGGTGGGGCAGGGTCACCCCCACGCTCCGGGGGGGAGGGGGGGACACTCACGTTGCTGGTGGCACAGAACTGCCGCTGCCCGTCCTTGATCTCGGGGGTGAATTTCTGCAGCAGGGCTTTCTGCACCCGCCAGATGGGGGGCGGCTCCCGGCCCGTCTGCAACGCCAGCTAGAGACATGGGGGGAGGAGGGGGGGTCACAGCCCCCTGCTAGCCCAGCCCTGCCCCCCTCCACTCTGCCGGTGCCCCTCACTCCTGACCCGCAGCCCCGACCCTCCCCAGCTCCGCCGGTGCCCCTCACTCCCGACCCGCAGCCCCCTACTAGCCCAGCTCTGCCCCCCCAGCCCTGCTGGTGCCCCTCACTCCCGACCCGCAGCCCCCTGCTAGCCCAGCCCTGCCCCCCCTCCACTCTACCGGTGCCCCTCACTCCCGACCCGCAGCCCCCTGCTAGCCCAGCCCTGCCCCCCCTCCACTCTGCCAGTGCCCCTCACTCCCAACCCGCAGCCCCGACCCTCCCCAGCTCTGCCGGTGCCCCTCACTCCCGACCCTGAGCCCACTACTAGCCCAGCTCTGCCCCCCCAGCCCTGCTGGTGCCCCTCACTCCCGACCCGCAGCCCCCTGCTAGCCCAGCCCTGCCCCCCCTCCACTCTACCGGTGCCCCTCACTCCCGACCCGCAGCCCCCGGCGTGCCGAGCTGTGCCCCCCCAGCCCTGCTGGTGCCCCTCACTCCCGACCCGCAGCCCCCTGCTAGCCCAGCCCTGCCCCCCCTCCACTCTGCCGGTGCCCCTCACTCCCAACCCGCAGCCCCGACCCTCCCCAGCTCTGCCGGTGCCCCTCACTCCCGACCCACAGCCCCCTACTAGCCCAGCTCTGCCCCCCCCCAGCCCTGCTGGTGCCCCTCACTCCCGACCCGCAGCCCCTGCCCCCCCCAGCCCTGCCAGTGCCCCACCCTCTGACCCGCAGCCCCCTGCTAGCCCAGCCCAGCCCCGCCGGTGCCCCTCACTCCCGACCCGCAGCCCCCTGCTAGCCCAGCCCTGCCCGCCCCAGCCCTGCTGGTGCCCCTCACTCCCGACCCGCAGCCCCCCCAGCGCCCCTCACCGCGACCCGCAGCCCCCCACCTTGAGGGCCTGGATGTCCTCCACGCGGATGACGAACTCGTCGCGTTCCCGGAAGATCCCCTCCCCCCCGCTCTCTGCCTCCTCCTCGTCCGTCTCGCCGCACACGGCCGCCGTCTCCTGCTTCTTGGCCAGGTGCAGGGGCCGCGCGTCCTCCGGCTCCTCCAGCTCGGGGGAGGCCTGGGCCGGGGGCCCCTCGGGGGGCGGCGGGGGGGGCTCGGGGGGCGAGGCTGGGGAGGCGGCCGGGGGGGGCTCCAGCTGGGAGGCCTCAGAGGGGGCCGGGCTGGGCAGCTTCTCCTCCACCATGGGGGCGTCTGTGGGTGGCGCGGGAGTAGGGTTAGTGCAGGTGTGGGGGGGGATTGACCCTCTTACCCAGCATGCTGTGGGGCCCCGGCCCGGGGGGCATGTAGCTGACGGTGGGGGGGGGCAGAGGGTGCCCTCTGGGGGATTCAGGGGTGTGCCCTGGGGGTCTCGGGGGGAAGCACCGTGGGGGGAGGGCCATCCCCTGGGGGACCAAAGTGAGTGGGGCGGGGTCTAGAGAGCTGGGGTGGGGGGCGACCCGGGCAGCAGGGGACTGGGGACCCCATAATAGGGGAATTGGGGGCACCCCATAGCAGAGTGGAGGGGACCTGGGGCAGAGGGAGGCGGGGATGTGGGGGACGCAGGGCAGGGGGATGCTGGGACACCCCAGAGGACGGGGGGTGGGGAGATGCCCAGGGCCATGGGGCAGGAGGCGTGGGGTGCTGGGACACCCCAGGAGGACACGGGGATGTGGAGTGGGGGGATGCAGGGCAGGGGGGATGTGAAGCAGGAGAACCCACCGGAGGGACGTAGGGTAGGGGATCATCCCGGGGGAATGGGGGGCGTATGGGGCAGGGGAGGACGCAGGGGGATATGGGGCAGGGGGGGATGCGGGGCAGGGAAATCCCACAGGGGGATGCAGGGCAGGAAGGACATGTGGGGGGGGATGCAGGGGATACGAGGTGGGTGACCCTCCGGGGGGACGCGGGCCGGGGGGAGGCAGGGTCCCGCGAGGCAGGGGGACACCCAGGGGGATGTGGGCCGGGGGGATGCACGGGGATCCCGGGGGGACGCAGGGTCCCGCGAGGCAGGAGAACCCCGGGGGGACGCAGGGTCCCGTGAGGCAGGGGGACCCTGGGGGGACGCGGGCCGGGGGGATGCAGGGGTACGCCGGGGGGACGCAGGGTCCCGCGAGGCAGGGGGACCCCGGGGGGATGCGGGCCGGGGGGATGCAGGAGGACCCCAGGGGGACGCGGGCCGGGGGGATGCAGGGGGACGCAGGGTCCCGTGAGGCAGGGGGACCCCGGGGGGACGCGGGCGGGGGGGATGCAGGGGGACCCCGGGGGGGACGCGGGCCGGGGGGATGCAGGGTCCCGCAAGGCAGGGGGACCCCGGGGGGACGCAGGGTCCCGCGATGCAGGGGGACCCCGGGGGGACGCGGGGGGACGTGAGGCAGGGGGACTCCCTGGGGGGACGCAGGCCGGGGGGAGGCAGGGGACCCCCGGGGGGAGGCAGGGGACCCCGGGGGGACGCGGGCCGGGGGGAGGCAGGAGGACCCCGGGGGGACGCGGGCCGGGGGGAGGCGGGGGACCCCCGGGGGGACGCGGCACCCACCGGCCCCGTCGCCCTCCTTGCGCTCGGCCGGGTCGTCCAGGGCGGAGATGGCGGACGAGATGCTCTTCTGCAGGTCCTGGTTCTTGCCCACCGAGTCCTCCTCGTCGGAGGAGAACGAGGGCAGCGTCTCCAGGTTGCGTTTCAGCTCCTCGTCCAGCCGCTTGCAGGGGCTGGTGCAGCTCATGACCAGCCCGTCGCCCTCGGCCCCGTCCAGCGCCCCCGGCAGCAGGGGGGGCGCCAGGCCGAAGGGGGGCTGGGCCGCGGGGGGCCGCGGGGTCTTGGGGGGGCTGGCGGCGGCCGTGGGCAGCTGCTGCCGCTTGCCCGACTTGAGGAAGTCCAGGAAGGAAGCCATGAAACCCGACTTCATCTCCGGCTGCTTCTCCTCCACCTCCCGGATCTTCGCCTTGATCTTCTCCCGCGTCTGGCTGCTGTCCAGCCCCGGCTCGGGGGGCACCGGCCCGGGGGGGGGCGGCTCTGCCGGGGCCCCCTCGCCGCCCTTGGGCGCCGCCAGCTTGATCTGGGGGGAGAGCGGGGCTCAGGGGCGCTGGGGAGACGGCCCAGCCAGGGGCCCCCTTCTCCAGGCTCCCTGCCCCCCGAGAGCCCTGGGCCGCCCCCAGGCCCCAACGCCCGGGAGACCTCGACCCCCAGGAGCCCCCCCCACATCCCTCAATAGATCAGCCCGGCTGGGACCACAGACCAGCCCCACCCCAGCCCCTCCCTCCCCAACCCAAACCCCTCCCTCCCCAGCCAGGACCCCGCCCCCATCCCAAACCCCTCCCTCCCCAGCCAGGGCCCCGCCCCCATCCCAAACCCCTCCCTCCCCAGCCAGGGCCCCGCCCCCATCCCAAACCCCTCCCTCCCCAGCCAGGACCCCGCCCCCATCCCCAACCCCTCCCTCCCCAGCCAGAGCCCCGCCCCTCTCGTCCCTCCCTCCCCAGCCAGGACCCCGCCCCCAGAGTCCCTCCCTCCCCAGCCAGGACCCCACCCCCAGAGTCCCTCCCTCCCCAGCCAGGGCCCCGCCCCATCCCAAACCCCTCCCTCCCCAGCCAGAGCCCCGCCCCCAACCCAAACCCCTCCCTCCCGAGCCAGGGCCCCGCCCCCATCCCAAACCCCTCCCTCCCCAGCCAGGGCCCCGCCCCCACCCCAAACCCCTCCCACCCAGCCAGGGCCCCACCCCTTCAGAGACCCTCCCTCTAGAGCCAGGGCTCCACCCCCAGCCCCTCCCTCCCCAGCCAGGGCCCCTCCCTCCCCGTTACCTTGAGCGGCTTGAGGGGCTCGGCGCCGGCCCCTCCTTCGCCCCCCTCCTCGCCCCCCTTCTTGCCCCGCCCCCGCCCCCTGCCCCGGGGCTTCTTGGCGCCGTCGGGGGGCAGGACGCCGTGGGGCTCGGCCAGGGGCCGGATGCGGGGCCGGCCGCGGGGCCGGGGGGGCCCGTCCCGCTTGGGCTTGGTGGGCTTGCGGCCCCGCTTCTTGGGGCCGTCGGCGGCGCTGTGGTGGGGGCAGAAGTCGATGTCGCCCATGGGGCTGAGGCTGGGCCGCGCCCGGCAGCTGGAGATGAGGTCGGGCAGCAGGTCGGGCAGGCGCCGGCTGTTGAGGCGGATGTCGGCCGGCACGTCGGCCTTGTCCTCGTCGTCCTGGAACTCGTACTCCTGGGCGTAGGCCTTCTTGGGGGGCTGGAAGGGGGGCTCCCGCTTCTTGAGCAGGTGGAAGGAGGTCGTCTTCAGCAGCTTCTTGGGCTTGGAGGAGCAGAAGATGGGCGAGGTCAGGCCCGGCTTGGCCGCCCCCTCCGGCCCGCCGTGGCCCGCCTGGATCAGCCCCAGCGGCTCGGCGTTGACGGTGGAGGGCAGCTCGTGCTTGACCGGCTCCATGGCCAGGTGGGAGCCGTCCCCACCCTCGCCGGGGCAGTAGCCCTGGTAGCCCTGGCCGGCCGGCAGCATGTCGTAGCCGCCGGCCCCCCCCTTCAGGCCCTCGGCCCGCTCCAGGCTGGGCGGCTCGTCCTCCCCGCAGCCCGGCTTGGGGAAGTCGTCGGGGCCGCAGGCCCCCGGCCCGAACATGTCCTCCATGCCGGGGAAGAAGCTGCGGTCCTCGTCCTGCAGCAGCGAGTCGGGGAAGCAGATGGAGGTGAGGGGCACAAAGCGCTGCTTGGAGCCCTGCGGGCTGGGGCTCTCAAACTGGTCCTTGGCCTCCAGCTGGGCCTGGGGCACCTGCTGGGAGGAGTCGGGCTCCAGGCCGGCCCCGCCCTGGCCCAGGTGGGACTCCAGGCTCAGGTCGGGCTCCAGGAAGTCCTGGATCTCCTGGGACTGGCCCAGCACCTCCATGTTCTCGGCCTGCAGCTGGCCCTGGAGCTGGGGCGACGGCTGGGGGTCCAGGCCCTGCGAGCGGACGTGGGCTTGGTGCAGGTGAGCTTCCAGAGCCTGCAGCTGGAGCTGGGGCGAGGGGGGCTCGGGCGGGTGCAGGCGCTGCGGCTCCAGCAGGTGCACCTTGGCCCGGGGATGCAGCTGGCTCTGGGTGTGCGTCAGCACCGACTGCAGCAGCTGGGACTGCTGCTGCTGCTGCTGCTGCTGGGGGGGCAGGGAGAGCTGGGGCAGGTCGGGGGACGAGGCCAGCAGCAGCGGCGCCCCCTGCTGGCCGGGCAGCAGCTCCATGGGCGGGGGCTCGCCCACCATGCGGTGGGGCTGGGGGCCGTGCTCGGGGGTCTTCTGCAGGTAGGAGTGGGCCTGGCCCAGGTCCTTGGCCCCGGCCTGCAGCTGCTCCACCGACTTCTTCATGTCCTGGGCGTAGCTGTCCAGGGAGCCGCCCTGGTGGGTGTAATGCACCACGGAGGTGGCGAGCGCCTCTGGGGTGGAGCGGGCGTGGGGCCGCTCCCCTTTCTTCTTCTCCTTCAGGCCCTGCAGCGACAGCTCCAGGCCCTGGCTGTCCAGGTTGGAGTTGGTGCGGATGACGCTCTGCAGGTGGTAGCGCTCCTCCGACTTGCTGAGCCCCCCGTACGCCAGCCCCTTGGCCCCCCGCTCCTCGCACTGCACCAGCCCCTCGGCCGGCCCCCGGGGGGGCGGCGTCTGGGACTGCAGCAGGTGCTGGATGAGGAAATCCTCGTCCTCCGCCCGCTCGGCCGCCAGCAGGTCCGACTCGGCCTTGGCCTTGCCGTAGGAGGCCGCCCGCTCCACGCCTGGGTAGCTCTGCCCGTGCGCCGGCTGCATGAAGGAAGGCGACAGCACCGACGTCAGGTACTTCTGGGACTGCCCGGGCGAGTTCACGCTCTGGGGCCGGGCGGCCGTGGGCGACTGCAGGGGCCGGCCGATCTGCGAGGGGCTGGAGTCGGGGAGGCTCTGCCCGTGGGCGTAGCCGATGGGCTGCGGGTGGCTGGGCATGGCGGGCGAGTGACCGGTGCTGTAGCTCAGCGAGGGGCTGGCGGTGGGCATGCCCTGGGAGTGGGCCGGCCCGTAGCTGGGCGTCTGGCTCACCGAGACGTGGGGCTCGGCCTGGACGCTGTAACCCACCGTCGACAGCCCCTGCAGCTGCTCCGGAGAGAAGGCCTGGCTCTGACTCACGCAGGGCTGCAGCCCCTGCCCGGCCTGCCCGCCCGGCCCGCCCGGCTGCGCCTGCCCCGGGCCGTAGCTCTGGGCCTTGCTGACGCTGGTCAGGTCCTGCGCCTGGCTGCCGCTGAACTGGGAGGCCTGGCTGACGGAGGAGAGGCTCTGGGGCTGGCTGACGGCGTAGCTCTGGGGCTGGCTCATGGACAGGAGGCTCTGGGGCTGGCCGGGCGAGTAGGCCTGGGACTGGCTGGCGATGACCGAGCTGGGCTTGGCGACGGAGACGGAGAAGCTGCTTTGGCACTTGGGGGTGGCGGTGGAGCGGGGAGTCTGGCGGGAGGCCGAGTAGCTCTTGGATTTGGAGGAGCCGCCGGCGGCCGCGCCCGAGTAGCCGGGCGACTGGATGATGGGCCGGTAGCTCTGCCCGGGCTCCTGGCGGGGGGCCTGCGGCGGCTTCTGGGAGCCCTCGGAGCCGGCGGGCGAGGGCTCGCCCAGCGGGCTGCAGGAGAGGCCGGCGCGGTGGGACATCTGCTGGTAGCTGGCCCCGCAGCTCAGGTAGTGCTGCAGGGAGTGGGCCGCGGGCAGCTGCGGCTGGGCGCTGGAGGGGCGCTGGTAGTGCTTGATGACGCTGTCCTGCCGGGGGATGGCCCGCTCCATGGAGGCGGCGGGCGAGCTGGAGAAGACCGAGGTGTTGTACAGCTGCGAGGACTGGTCCGAGGGGGGCCCCAGGGAGGACGAGAGCAGGTTGAACTGGGAGGGCAGGTGGCGGGAGGCCGACTCCTGGGCGCTGCGGTAGGCCGAGCTCTGGGAGGGCAGCCCGGTGCCCAGCACGGCGCTGCCCAGCCGGTCGAAGCTGAGGGAGGAGGGGACGCTGGCCTGGGAGGATTTGATGTGCAGCAGCGGGTCGTGCGGGGACAGGAGCCCGTTGGAGCTGGGGCTGAAGGCCGCGTCCTGCAGGCTGAGCGAGGAGGTGACCGGGAAGCTGCGCCCGCTGAAGGAGGCCGGGTGCTGGTAGGCCGACAGCGCCGAGGACGACGGGAAGGTGCCCGAGCCGGGGATGGCGCCCGAGATGAAGAGCTCAGCCGGGGCCGGAGTGTGCATGGCTGGGGGGGGGGGGGGGGAACCGGGGGGAGGGGACAGAGACAGGAGCGGCCACAGCCCCCGCCCGGGACAGGCCCCCGTGGGGAGATCTGGGTCCTACAGTGGGGCTGGGGGTGGGGCTTCAAGCCAGTCCAAGCCTGGCTGGGGAGGGGATTGAACAGGGGGTGGGGCTAAGGGGGGGGCAGCCAGGGCCCGGCTGGGGAGGTGGGGCTCAGGGGGGGGGAGCCCGGGCCCGGCGGGGGGGGGGGGGCTAAGGGGGGGAGCCCCGGGCCCGGCTGGGGGGGCGGGGCTAAGGGGGGAGCCCGGGGCCCGGCTGGGGGGGCGGGGCTAAGGGGGGAGCCCGGGCCTGGCTGGGGGGGCGGGGCTAGGGGGGGAGCCCCGGCCGGGGGGGGGGGGCGGGGCTAAGGGGGGCGAGCCCAGGCCTGGCTGGGGGGCGGGGCTAAGGGGGGCGAGCCCAGGCCTGGCTGGGGGGCGGGGCTAAGGGGGGCGAGCCCAGGCCTGGCTGGGGGGGGGGGCTAAGGGGGGCGAGCCCAGGCCTGGCTGGGGGCGGGGCTAAGGCCTAGGAGCCGGGCTTGCCCCGCCCCAGCTGGGCGTGTCCCTGTACAGGCCCTGCCCCCTGGGGGGCTCTCCCCACCCCCACGTACCTGTCTGCCAGGAGGGGGTGCGGAACTGGGAGAGCAGCGAGGAGGCCGAGGGGCCGGGCTGGGGGGCCCGCGACTCCAGCGCCGAGATGAGGTTCATGACGGAGGCATCGGGGGTGGCGCTGCTGGCATGATGGAGTCCCGTCTCGAAGAGCCCCGAGAGACCTGGGGGGGGAGAGACAGTGAGGGGGGCACAGACAGACGGGGGCAGGGCGGGCGGCAGCAGAGACGGGGAGACGGGACAGGCAGACGGGGGCAGGGCGGGCGGACGGACAGACGGGGGCCGAGACGGGACAGGCAGACGGGGGCAGGGCATTGTGGGAGCGCTGGCAGGACAGACTAACTGAGGGGGACAGGCAGAGAGGGGAGATGAGCGAGGGCAGGGGAGGGGGGAGACAGGCAGAGGGCACCAGACCCATGGATAATGGAGGGCAGAGCAGGCAGGGGGGGAGGGGCAGGTGGACACACAGACAGCCAGGGACAGACGGACGAGGGGCTGCAGAGAGACAGGTGGGGGGAGGAGCAGACGCACAGCGGCACGGGCACACAGCCAGGATGATGGACAGACACACAGTGGCATGGGCACACAGCAGGAGGACGGACGGACGGACAGACACGGGGAGGGGCACACAGCAGGAGGACGGACGGATGGACAGACACGGGGAGGGGCACGCGGCCAGGAGGACGGACGGACAGACACGGGGAGGGGCACGCGGCCAGGAGGACGGATGGACAGACACGGGGAGGGGCACGCGGCCAGGAGGACGGACGGACGGACAGACACGGGGAGGGGCACGCGGCCAGGAGGACGGACGGACGGACAGACACGGGGAGGGGCACGCGGCCAGGAGGACGGACGGACGGACAGACACGGGGAGGGGCACGCGGCCAGGAGGACGGACGGACGCACGAGCGGGAGAAGACGGAGACGTACCTGCGGGGTGGTGGTTCGTGGCATAGCCCTGCAGGGGGTGAGGGGCGGCATAGGCCTGGCGGTGCAGAATGTCTGTGTCGGGATGGGACGTCCGGGACCCACCGTACACCAGGCTGGGGGGGGGGGGGGGGGAGACAGCATCAGTGACAGTCATGCCCCCCCCAACCCTGCCCCCAGCTCCCGAGGAGTGGGACGCGGGGCCTGTCCCCTCTAGGGGGCACCGGCTCCCATCTGGCCCCCAGGGCGGGGACTGGCTGGCTCAGGGGGGCAGGGAATGGCGTCCAGGGCCTGTCCCCTCTGGGGGGCACCAGTTCCATCAGTGATCCCTCTGCGGTGGGGGAGGAGCTTTCACCATGGATCCCCCCCGCACCATGTCCCCCCCCCCCCCCCAGTTGTGTCTCCCACAGGCACACCCTGGAAAAGCAGAGCCCGCCCCATGGATCCCCCCTCCCCAGCCCCATGGCTTGGAGAAGCGGGAAGGTTTCCCCCCATCCCCCTCCCAGCATCTGGTACAGGAGTGTGGTGACAGCAGGGCATTCTGGGAAACGTAGTCCCTGGCTCTGGCTCCAGTTGTCTGATCCCCCCCCCCCCCCGCCCCTCGCACTTCCCAGCTTCGCTGGCGGCACAGGAAGGAGCCTGGCACCAAAACGGAGATGCACAGCCCCCCCCATCCCATCCCTGCCCCGCCATCCCTGCCGGTGCCCCTCACTCCCGACCCACAGCCCCTGCTAGCCCAGCCCTGGGCTCCCCCCAGCTCTGCTGGTGCCCCTCACTCCTGACCCGCAGCCCCTGCTAGCCCAGCCCTGGGCTCCCCCCAGCTCTGCTGGTGCCCCTCACTCCTGACCCGCAGCCCCCTGGGCTCCCCTCCATCCCCGAGAGGTGTGAAGACAGATTTAGATTTTTCCAACCACCTACTAAGCAGAGGGAACTTCCCAGCTGGGAACCGTACCCCGATCAGACCCTAAGCTCTGCCCGGCAAGTACACCCCCTCTCCCTGTTACAAGAGGACCCAGGAGTCCTAGCTCTCAGCCGCCCCCACCCCCCACCCCGGTGCCTGCGCCCAGCACTGAACCCCTGGGATGCTCTGCTCCTTCTGGTGGCCATGGGCCACGGCGGGGCATGCGATGCTGGGCAGGCGCAACTGGGAGCCGAAGGATCCATGCGCCATGCAGCAAAGGCCCGGCCCAGGCTGCAGGGTCCTGCAGGCCCTCGATGCAACTGGCTGCGGACAGATGCAGGTGTGAGCCAGGGCAAAGCTGCAACCTCTCCAGAGAGGCAAATGAACACCCCAGGCGCATGCAGCCGTCTGGAGAATGAGGTATGCACTGCGACGCGAATGCATGGGATTTGCCCAGGCCCAGGCCCGCTGAGCGATGCATGCACTGCGGCAATCCACGCACTATGCAGCTGCAATCCACTGTACAAGGGGCGGATGCAGTAGGCAGTTAATGCAGGGGCTGCACTAAGGAGCCCCTTCTTTGAGAGAGAAATGCAGGCAGCACAGCAAATGCATGCAGCATGGGGATGCGCCCGGATGCAGAGATGCATGCACAATTGCGTGCAGCATGGGGGTGCACCCTGCTGCAGAGAGATGCGTGCACAATTGCATGCAACACAGGGATGCAACCTGCTGCGGAGAGATGCATGCACAATTGCATGCAACACATGGGATGCCGCCTGCTGCAGAGAGATGCATGCACAATTGCATGCAACACAGGGATGCAACCTGCTGCAGAGAGCTGCAGGCATCACAGCAAATAGAAGCACTGTGCAGGTGCAAGAGAGCTGCAGCTAGCATGGAAAATGCATGCACCATATGCATACAACTGCCAGCAGAGACATGCAAAGGAATGTTCTATACAGGCAAATCTCCCTTTGGAAGGATACACACCCCATGGAGGGAATGCATGGGCTGCGCCCAGGGACCTCCTTGCAGAGAAATGCATGCACTACTGTAAATGCACAGGCCTCAGAGGTACAAAAGCCTGCCGAGAGCTGCCTGCGCCCTTGCAAATGCATTCACCAAGCAGGTGCGTGCACTGTGTGGCAAAGGTATGCACCATGCTGGGGAGCAACGGCTTGCAGAGAGATGCAACGGCACGCATTATGCACATGCAACCACCCCCAGCAGGATGCATGCGCCATGCAGCAAACGCCTGGGCAGTGCAGGGGCCCGCACCAGCAAGGGAAGGCATGTGCCACGCAGGTGCAGCAATCAGCAGAAGGGCGCAAGCAGCACCAAAACCTCCCTTCACCATCCAGAGGCAACTGCGTCTACCAGGCACACGCCAGGCCGCAGGCGGCTGGGCGTGTGGTGCCTGCATCGCCCTGCAGGCTGCACCCTGGAGCATCTCTGCGCTGTGTGCAGATGCATTGTCCATGTCGGGGGGGGGGCTTCCGCTTGTAGACAGATGCCTGCACCTCCCCCGCCCCCACCCCGCAGGTGCACCTGCCTCCAGGACACATGCAGCGGAGCCCCACCATGCACCCAGGCAGCAGTGCAGCCGCCGGCAGAGGAAATGCACCGCAGCGGGTGAGGAGCAGGCCAGGCGGGCGCCACCCCACACAGCCCCCCCCGAAACACAGCCCACAAGAGCCCAGTCTTTGAACCCCAATGCCCAGCCCCCAACCCCACTAGGCCCCACTCCCAGATGAGTCCGAGCCCCCCCCGCTCTAACCACTAGACCCCAGTCCCAGTGTCCCCTGCTCCCCTCCCCCACCTTCCAGCTCCTGGAACCAGCAGCTCTCACTCACGGGGACTCTGCTGGGGGGCAGGGGGGTGTCACACAGAGATTGGTGCCTTGGGGGTGGGGTGGGGGGGCCAGAATGCAGAGGCCTCTGGGGCTGTGGGGAACAGCCAATGCCTAGGGGGCAGGGACTGCGTCCCACCCCCCTTCCCTGCAGCCAGGACCTCCCCAGCAGTGTGGGAGTGGGGTGGGAGGTCACACACTCACTGCCGCCCCCTGCCCAGGGGGAATCCCCCCCTGGCCCCCATTCTGTCAGGGGAGCAGCCCGGAACCCCACAAACTCATCGCACACCTGGGACCAGTGGGGCCGGCCGAAGGGGGTCAGAGCTGAGCCAGAGGGAACGAAACCCCCTCCCCCAACAGCCTCCCTACACTCCTCCCTTTCCCCATGGACCTCCCCCACCCCCCCACCCCCCACCGGTGTAGTCCCAGCACAACTCCGCAGGAGGGCGACTGAGAGCCAGGGAAGGTCAGAGCTTGCAGCAAAGCTGGGGAGAGAACCCAGGAGTCCTGGCTCCCAGCCCCCCTGCTCTAGCCACTAGACCCCACTCCCCTCCCAGAGCCAGGGATGGAACCCAGGAGTCCTGGCTCCCATCCCTCCCCCCCCCCCCCGCTCTAGACATTCAGAGAACGGTCTCTCAGAAGGTACCATGACATCGCCGGGGAGTGGGCCTGGGAGCCCGCACTCCTGGGTTCTGTGACCAGCTCTGGGAGGGGAGTGGGGTCTAGTGGTTGGAGTGGGGGGGAGCTGGGAGCCAGGACTCCTGGGTTCTGTGACCAGCTCTGGGAGGAGAGTGGGGTCTAGTGGTTGGAGTGGGGGGGGGGGGAGCAGGGAGCCAGGACTCCTGGGTTCTCTCCCTGGCTGTAGAATGGGAGGGGGTTCTAGTGGGTTGGAGCTGTGGGGGAGGGGAGGGCTGAGCGCCAGGACTCCTGGGTTCCATGTCGCCTGACCTGGGGGGTCTGCACTTGCTCTCTAAGGGGAGGTGCCTGGAGCCCCTCCCCCAAGGGCTTCATCCCCACACAGCTCCCAGCCCCCCCCCCCCGGTGTTGGTTGGTGCTGCCCAGGGCACGATGGGGCCCGCTTGTCCCAGCCCCCCACCCTGCTCTCTAAGAGGCCTATTGGGGGGCGGGGGGATCCCTAATGGGCCTGCTCCCCCCCCCAGCTGGAAGGCCCCAGGATCCCCAGATGGGCCGGGGCCCCCATCCCCGAAGCTGAGCCTGGCTTGGCCTTGCACACAGGTGGGGGGGGGACCCTCGTCCCGCCACCCCCGTGCACGGATTTCGGGGGGGGGCTGCAGGCCCTGCACCCCCGTCCCCATGCACAGGGTGGGGGAGCCCCCCCCGTCCCCAGGGCGTACCCGGGGGGGCCGATCCCGCTCACCTGGCCTTGGCCGAGCGCTCGTAGCTCCATCCCGGGCCGGCGCCCAGCGGGTCCCCGAAGCCGGCGCTGGGGTAGTTCCTGTCCATGGGGCCGGGGGGGGGGGCGCGGGGCGCGCGCCCCGGGGGGCCCCCAGGTGCCGCGCCTCGGCCGGCGCGTCCCCAGCAGGGGCGGGGGCGGGGGGGGGCTCGGCGGGGCGGGGGGGCTGCCGGGGGGGTCCCCGCCGCTGCGCCCGCCGCTGCCCCCGGCCGGGGCCCGCCCGCCTGGCTGGCTCAGGCCCCGCGCGGGCGGCGCTGGCGCTGGGGCTGCGGGAGGCGGCGGCCGCTGGCGAGGCGGATCATGGTGCAGCCATGTTCGCTGGGTGTCTCTGTCCGCCCCGCTTCCTCCCACAATCCCGTGCTGGGGGGAGGAGAAGGGGGGGAATGAGACAGAGACGGGGGAGGAGGGAGAGAGACGGAGCGGGGGGGGGGGTCGGGGAGGGACGGAGCGGGGGGCGGGGAGGAGGGAGGGATGGAGGGAGCGGGGCAGAGACGGGGGGAGGGAGGAGTGGGGCAGAGAGAGGACGGAGGGATGGAGAAGGGCAGAGAGGAGGGAGTGGGGCAGAGAGGAGGAGGGAGGAGTGGGACAGAGAGGATGGAGGGATGGAGGGAGTGGGGCAGAGACAGAAAAGGGGGGGTGGGGAAGGAGGGAGTGGGGCAGAGAGGAGGAGGGGGATGGAGGGAGTGGGGCAGAGAGGAGGAGGGAGGGGGGATGGGGAAGGAGGGAGTATGGCAGAGACAGGGGGAGGGATGGAGAAGGGAAGGAGGGAGTGGGGCAGAGACAGAAAAGGGGGGGTGGGGAAGGAGGGAGTGGGGCAGAGAGGATGGAGGGGGAAGGAGGAGTGGGGCAGAGACAGGGGGAGGGAGTGGGGCAGAGACAGAAAAGGGGGGGTGGGGAAGGAGGGAGTGGGGCAGAGAGGAGGAGGGGGGGGAGAAGGGGATGGAGGATCAGGATGACAGCTACATACACGGCACCTGTGCTACACCCACCCCCGATATCACACACACGTGTGCGCACCCTCCCCATGTGTCTGTGCAACTTGCAAACCCCTCACTTGTGTCGGTCTTGCACAACCCCCCAGCACAGGTGTGTGCAGAGTGAACCCTGCCCAACGCACACACCGGTGTGCAATCTCAGACACACAGCCAGCAGCGCTGGGGGGGGCTGCTGGGGGGACACCCCCCTGTCTCTGCCACCCCACGCCCTCCCCACAGGCCCTGTGGGTAACCGGCCCCCACCACTGGCAGGGACGGGGGGGGGGGCACAACTCATTGGCACCTACTTGCCCAAGGACTGGGGCTGGCCGGGGTGGGGGTTGTATTGGAGGCCTGAGGGTGGGGCCCAGAAAATGTGGGGCAGGACCCAGGCATCCGGGGGCTGGTCATGCCTCGACCCCTCCCCCCACTCTTATAAACAGGGTCCCAGGCTGGCCCCTGCTGTAGGCCAGGCCCCATGGTCTGCCTTGGCCTACAAACAACACAGGGGCTATGGCAGCCTCAAGCGGGAGGGGGAGAAAGGAGGGACTACGAGTCCCATCATGCACCGGGAGGAAGGAAGGAAGCCGGCTGCTTGGAATGAAGTGGAAGCACTGCATGCTGGGAGCTGTAGTTCCAGGGAGGAGGAGCTGGATTAGAGCCCTTCCCGCCATGATCCTACTCGAGGCTTCATTGGCTGCGCTGAGTTGCCTGTCTGTCTCCTTCCCACCAATCCGCTCCAATGGAGGGGCGGGACCCGCTGCTGCTGAGTAATGATAGGCAGAGCAAGAGGCCAATCCGTGGCCTGCAACCTTCCCTCCCCCAAACCGGGGCCACCAGGGCCTCAGAGCCCCTCACCCAGGCATCAGGCCACCCTGCAAGCCACAGCACGAGGGGGCCCGTGATGCACGCTGGGTTTCCACGTGCACGGGATAGCTGGGCGTGCACCAGCACTATTCACGCCCCAGCCACACGGGTCCAAGCCTTGGCTCATGAAGCAGTTTGCACAGATGCACCAGCGGCAGAGTGTGCACCAGTGTCCCTGTGTCCCCAGGCGTGACTTGGCCCTGGAAGAACGTGCACCAGCGTCCCCAGGCGTGGCTCAGACCCGGCAGAGCGTGCACCAGCGTCCCCGTGTCCCCAGCCATGGCTCGGCCCCCGCAGCAGATGCACCAGTGTCCCCGTATCCCCAGGCGTAGCTCACCCCTGGCAGAGCGTGCACCAGTGTCCTTGTGTCCCCAGGTGTGGCTAGGCCCCAGCAGCACGTGCACCAGCGTCCCCAGGCGTGGTTCACCCCCGGCAGAGCGTGCACCAGCGTCCTCACGTCCCCAGGTGTGGCTCACCCCCGGCAGAGCGTGCACCAGCGTCCCCGTGTCCCCAGCCGTGGCTCAGCCCTGGTGGCACGTGCCAGGTGTGGCCGGAGCGGCTCTCCGCACAGTTACGATCACAGTGCCCCGCTGCGGGAAAGGGGGCCGGCTGGGGCAGGGTTTGACACCCAGGAGCACTCAGCCGGCGAGAGGCGCCCTCACCCCAGACGTAGGACACGGCGGGTTGTAGCAAACGGCTGGCGCTTTATTTCACTGACAACAATCCCGGCGCAGGAGGCGGGTCCCAGCCCCGGTGCAGCCGGCTCCAGGGGGATGGGGACCGGGTGGGTCAGCGCCATCCCCAGCCGGCTCCTCTGTGCCCCGCACTCTGTCAGATGCCACTCGCAGCACAAGCACACACTTGTGCCTTGCACACGCGCTCAGTGTGTTGCACGCTCGCTTCAGCCTCACACTCACCGTCGCACGTGTGCACATCACCCAGCATGCTTGTGCCCCCTCACTCCTCCACACAGACTTGTGTCTCGCACACTTTGACCCGCTGTGTCTCACTCATCCATCCACCCCCGGCACACATGCCCCAATGTCTCGCACACCTGCTCCCCGTCACATTCCCTATCTTGCACACTTGCTTCACTTCACACACCCCGTGTATCTTGCACAGCCACTCCCCATCACACACATCCCTCATATGTTGCACAGCCACTGCCCACATCCTCACACACTCACACCACATCACACTCACATGCACCCTCATGTCTCACACTCACACACACACACACCCCCCGGGCACATTCATCCACGTGCCTTACATACACGGCCCCATCATATGCAACTCCCCAACCTTGCACACACCCCAGTCCCATGTGCCCCCTGCCTTGCACCCCCTTTGCACGCACCCGGTGCCACATGCATGTACACTCACCTTGCACGCTCACTTCACACACTCACACCTGCACATTCACCCCATTTCACTTCATGCTTTGCACACTCACTGTCTCAGACATTCACCACACACTCATTGTGACCCACGGATGCACACTCCCCCCCCCCCCCAGCAGCAATCCAGTGGCTGTGGGTCCGATCAGTGGGGCTGGGCAGAAGAGCTGGGAGCCCTGGAGGAAAAAGGAAATCAGGTTACACGCTGGGGCCCAGGCAGAGGGGACACAAAGTTGGTGCCCCCCCCTTTGCAAACAGCCCCCCCCAGACCCGCACCAGCCTAAGGCAGTGGGGGCTCCGATCTCAGCTGGGGGGGTGTCTGTGTGCCTGAGAACGGGCTGATGGGGGCAGCACCAAAGCTGGGGGGCCCTGGCACTGCACAAACCCTATGAGACCATCCCAGCCCCAAAGGGCCACCACCCGAAACACACACCAAATTCTGTACAGATTGTCACAGAGCTAGGAAGGGAGAGAACCCAGGAGTCCCGGCTCCCAGCCCCCCTCCCCCGACGGACAGACAGACACCCGAGTGGCCCCCACCTGGGATAGGGCGGGGGGGGCGCGTCGTGGACACCTGACGCCTCCAGTGCCTCCTGGTACGACGGCAGCCCGGGGGGGCCCAGCGGCTTGGGGTCGCCAGGGAGGCAGGTCAGGGCCACGTCGGGATTCAGGGGCACGTGGACGCTGTGGGGGAGACAAAGAGGAGGATTATGGGGGGCACACACCCCTCCCCCAGCAAATCCACCAGGGGAACGTCACCTCAGCACCTCCCCCGTGGACCCTGTGCCGCTACCACCTTTCTCCCCTCTCCTGGGGGTGCTGCGACCCCTCCCTTCCCCCTGGGGGTGCTGTGCCCCTCCCCCAGGGGTGCTGTGACCCCTCCCTTCCCCCGGGGGTGCCGTGACCCTCCCCTGGGGGTTCTGCCACCCCCTCCCTTCCCCCGGGGGTGCTGTGCCCCTCCCTTGGGGATTCTGCGACCCCTCCCTTCCCCCTGGGGGTGCTCTGCCACTCCCCTGGGGGTTCTGCCACCCCCTCCCTTCCCCCTGGGGGTGCTGTGACCCCTCCCCCATGCCCCTCCCCTTCCCTGGGGGCACCTCCCCCACAGCTCCCTCCCCTCCCCTGGGAGCGCTGTGCCCCTCCCCCCCAGTGGTGCTGCAACCCCTCCCACTCGCTCCCCTCCCCTGAATGTTCTGTGCCCCTCCCCCCACCTTCTGCCCCCTCCTCTCTCCTGGGGGCGCCGTGCCCCTCCCCCCACCTCCTGCCCCCTTCTCTTCCCCTACCTTCCCCCCCACCGGGGGGCCATGCCCCTCATGTCTCTGGCCCCTCCCCCTTCCCCCAGGCCCTGCTGGGCCCCCCCTTACCTGCGCTGCCTGCGCTCCTTGGACCGGTACTTGACCCAGTACATGGCAATGACGCCGACCATGATCATCAGAACCAGCCCGGCCACCAGCCCGGCCACCAGCCCGGCCACGTCCACCCCGGGGCTGTCTGTGCGGGGGGGGGGGGTGTTAGCAGACAGGAGACCCTGTGTCCCTAGGGGCAGCCGGCTCCCACCCGGCCCCGGGGCGGGGACTGGCTGGCTCAGGGGGGCAGGGAATGGGGCACGGGCCTGTCCCCTCGGGGGGCGCCGGCTCCCACCCGGCCCTGGGGCAGGGACTGGCTGCTGGGACAGGGAATGGGGCAGGGGCCTGTCCCCTCCAGGGGGCGCTGGCTCCCATCTGGCCCCAGGGCGGGGACTGGCTCGCTCGGGGGGCAGGGACTGGGGTGTGGGTCTTTCCCCTCTAGGGGGGGGGTGCCCCATACTCACCTGAGCTCCCGCCTTTCCCATTGTGGGGATAAGTGTCCCAAAAGGCTTTCTGGGGGGAGGAACACAAGAGATGAGTGATTAATATAGGGATATAGCTGCTCTGCTCCCCCACATCTGCCTCCACCTTCCATTTAGAGACCCTTAATCACTAAACCCCACTCCCCACCGGGAGTCCTGGCTCCCAGCCCCTCCTGCTCCAACCACTAGACCCCACTCCACTCCCAGCACCGGGGATTGAGCCCAGGAGCCTCAGCCTCCCCCCACCCTCATCATGAAATGGAAATGGGCAAATTCACAGCTCATCCCACACAGCGAGGTTGGACCTGGGGAACTCTATGCCACAGGATTTCACAGGGGGGGGGGTGCAAGAAGGCTGGGAGAGTCCTATTGCACTTGGGCCTGTGGAACTCCCTGACACAAGGTCTCTGACGTTGGGCAGCGAGCAGGGCTCACCTGACCCCTAAGTAAGGAGGCCTGTGGGGCTGGGGGTGTGTGACTTCCCTGGGTGGGGGGGTAGGTTACCTGGTAACGGCACGGTTTGGGACTGTACCTGCTCAGAGATGGGATGCTGAGCTAGATGGGGGTGATCTGGGAGGGGGGGTACCAGGCTATATGGGGGCACCTCAGAGCTGCCTCACCCCCCACAAAATGAGAGAGAATCCCCCTCCGCCTGGAGCAGTACAGGGATTAGGACCCAGCCAGCTCATGGGGTCAGAAGGGTTAACCGCTTGCCACGCCCCCTCTGCTCTCAGGCCTCAATGCCGCAGGGCCCCATGGGTAACGTGGGCGTTCCACCCCCACCCAAACCCGGGTGACGCACCCACCTGCACGGGGCTGGGAAGGAATTCACCCGCCCCCAGAGAGACAGGGGTGGGAACCCAGGTGTCCGGGCTCTGGGCCAGCTGGGATCCTTCCTTGAGACATGGCTGCTGGGTCATGGGGACCCCACTCCCCCATCCCCCTACACCCGATCTCCCTGTGGCACCCAAGTCCCCTCCCCCTCTGCAGCCTCCCAGGCCCCTGTGACGCCCCCCAGCTCCGTGTGCGCCCCCCCCCCCCGGTACTCAGCTGTTGCAACGTCGTCCTCGAAGACTTCCCGCGCCTCCTCGTAGTTGCAAACCTCCTCCAGGCACTCGCGCTCCAGGTTCCCCGGCGTCACCAGCTCGAAGTCCCAGTGATTGTAGAGAAGCCGGCGCCCCAAGAATCCCTGCGCGGCATCTGCACCCAGGAACACTGGAGGGAGGGGGGAGAATGGGGGTCAGGATGCCTGTGTTCTTTCCCCGGCTCTGGGAGGGGAGGAGAAGGGGGGGTCTAGTGGTTAGAGCGGGGGGGGGGGCTGGGATCCAGGACGCCTGGGTTCTTTCCCCGGATCTGGGAGGGGAGTGGGGTCTAGTGGTTAGAGCAGGGGAGGGACTGGGAACCAGGATGCCTGGGTTCTCTCCCCGGCTCTAGGAGGGGAGTGGGACCTAGGGGGTCCCGATTTAGGGCACGCACTCTCCTTATGGGTTGGGAGAGGGAGGGATTCAGCCAGGATCCTGAGTTGCTCCCTCTCCAGGGTCTGGGACCCCCATTAAAGCCCCCCACACACTTACCTTGTCCCCCGACCTGTGCGTGGGGCTGCTGCCTGTTGCGGGGGCTGGCAAAGGTGGAGATGAAAGCCTGGCCCAGCAGGAGCAGGACGGGCGCCCTCCACATGATGGGGGGGAGGGGGACCTGCAATGGGGGGGGCGCGTCAGGGGATGGGGGCAGCCAGCCCAGCTTCCCCTGGTGCCCCTTCTCCATCACCCCCGGAGCTGGGCACCCCCCACTCCATAATCTGCAATTGGTACCAGGCTGACACCCCCAAATCCCCCCATTGTGTTACCCCAAATCCCCTCTGCTCCTGGGGCAGTGAATCCCATCCCCCGATTCCTACACCACCCACAAACTGCTCCCAAACCCCCACCCCCCAAATCCTCCAGCACCCCCAAATCCAGCCCCTTCCTGAACTCCCATACCCCGACTCCTCGAGCAGCCCCAAATCCATCCCCTCCTGCACCCATCTCCTCCTGCACCCCCAAATCCACCCCTCCCAGAACCCCATCTCTTCAGCACCCCCAAATCCATCCCCTCCTGCACCCATCTCCTCCTGCACCCCCAAATCCACCCCTCCCAGAACCCCATCTCTTCAGCACCCCCAAATCCATCCCCTCCTGCACCCATCTCCTCCTGCACCCCCAAATCCACCCCTCCCAGAACCCCATCTCTTCAGCACCCCCAAATCCACCCCTCCCTGAACCCCATCCCTCCAGCACCCCCAAATCCACCCCTCCCTGAACCCCATCCCTCCAGCACCCCCAAATCTACCCCTCCCTGAACCCCCATCCCTCCAGCACCCCCAAATCCACCTCCTCCCTGAACCCCCATCCCTCCAGCACCCCCAAATCCACCCATCCCCGACTCACTTAATATCCTCAAAAATCCACCCCAATCCCTTTAGCACCCCCAAACCACGCTCCCACCCCCTGTCCCGGCCCCAAACCCTCCCATGTCGCCTCTGCCCCGCCCCACACAACAGGGAGGTGCCCGGAGTTCACTAGTTCCCGGTTACCCCCACCTCTGCCAGGCCCCCCCAGCCCCCTCCCCGGCGCCCCAGGATCCCCCGGGAAAGTTTCCGGGCGAACCCCGAGCCCGACCTCACCTGCCGCCCGTCCGGGAAGGGGGCGGGGCCGATCAGAAAGGGGGGGGCGGGGGGCTCTGCCCGTAACCCGGCCCCCCGGGACCGGTCCAGGTGTGTCGGAGGGGGGGGGGGAGGAGTCCGTCTGATCTCAGGGGAGCGCGGCGGGGGGGCCTGAACGTCTCGAGGTTCCTGGGGACCCGGACGCCTGGGTCCTTGTTTTGGACAGAGACAGCCCAGGTGAGGGCGGGGGAGAGTCCAAAGGTCACATGGCGGGGGAGGGGCAGGTGCAGCCTGGACAGGTGGATGCCAGGTGCGAGGGGGGGAGGGGATTCCCAGGGAGTGCTGGGGGGCAGCGTGGGGGGTACCTGGGGGGGCAGGTGACAGGGGTGCTGCATGGGGGGCAGGTGCCGGGCGTGCAGTGTGAGGGGATCCCAGGGGTGCAGGTGCCAGGAGGTTGCGTGGGGAGATCCGGTGGGGGGGGGTAGGTGTCGGGGGTGTTGTGGGGGGGGGGAACCTGGAGGAGCAGGTGCTGAGAGTGCTGTGTGGGGGATCCCGGGGGAGCAGGGCTTGGAGGGCTGTGCGGGGGAGGGATCCTGGGGGGGGGGGGGCTGAGTGGGGGTCTGCATGGAGGCAGGTGCTGTGGGGGATCCCGGGGGGGCTGAGTGGGGGGGGTGGGAAATGGTGCTGCGTGGGGAAGGAGTCGGGGAGCAGGCAGTGGGGACCCGGCAGGGGCAGGACTCAGGTGAGGGGCGCTGTACATGTTGCCACCCTGTGCGTCCTTTGCTCCACTCCCCAGGGCTGGGGCCGCAACCAAGTGAGGAGACCTCCCCCCCCCGCCCCCTCCCCCAGTGACCTTTGCAGGTAAGGAGCCTGTTTGTGAGGGAATGAAATGGGATTGGAGAGCTTGGCCGGGAGTTTGGGGCAGGGGGAGGGTAGATCGGGGGTTTGGGAGCCAGGACTCCTGGGTTCTCTCCCCAGCTCTGGGAGGGGAGTGGGGTCCAATGGTTAGAGCAGAGGGGAGGGGGCTGGGAGCCAGGACTCCTGGGTTCTCTCCCCAGCTCTGGGAGGGCAGTGGGGTCCAATGGTTAGAGCAGAGGGGAGGGGGCTGGGAGCCAGGACTCCTGGGGCCTCTCCCTGTCTAGGGAGACTGACAAAAAATGGGGGGAGGCCCCCGCCCCTGAGGACGGCTGCAGGGGTCGGACCGGCACTCACTGGTGACTGGAGCGACCCGGCTCAGCCTGTCCGCGAGTGCTGGGGTGGGGACGGGTCCCCCCAAGCTTGGGAGCCAGGGGAGCGGAGCAGACTGGGGTTGGGTCACCCCCCTTCCCACAGGAAGTGGCGGGGCCCCCCACAGAGGCCTGGGGGCGCGGCGTAGGGCCCCCAAATACCGAGGACTGGTCCTGCCTGGCACCACCTCTGAGCCCCCCCGCCCCACTTTCCCGAGGGGGAACAACCCGTCCCGGAACCCTCTTGTCGGGTCCCGTTTTCAGGCCGGCCTCATTTCCCGGATGCACCGCGCGGGGATATGTGTGGACCGGTCACTTCCGGCCGCCTCCACTTCCTGTTTCCGGTGCGGTGGGAGAGAGGAGAGGTGAGGCCGGTCCGGGGGGGGCGGTAACCAGGAAACCTTCAGGGTGTGCGGGGGGGGGTCCCCCCGGAGACGGGTTCCCCCGCCCCTCCCCCACCCGGGCATGGGGGGTCCCCCTGGAGACGGGTTCCCCCGCCCCTCCCCCACCCGGGCATGGGGGGTCCCCCTGGAAACGGGTCCCCGCTCCTGACCCCCCCA
Organism: Mauremys mutica; assembly: GCF_020497125.1. NCBI lineage: Eukaryota > Metazoa > Chordata > Testudines > Geoemydidae > Mauremys > Mauremys mutica. The sequence goes on along the minus strand of NC_059086.1, from coordinate 36,781,327 downwards.
GGGCACGGGGCACCCTGACAACCCCCCCAAAGTCCCCCTCCCCCCCACGAGGTACCCCATGGGCTGCCTGGCCTTGGGGAGGGAGTGGGGATGTCCCGTGTCGTCCCCCCGCCCCCCAGCTCCACTCCACCCTCCTGCGGGGCGGCTGCGCCCTGATCCTGCGGGGAGGGGTGTCTGCCCCGCTGGGCTAAATCCAGGTAGCGCCTGAGCGCCCATGGGGGGGAGGCAGGTGGGGGGGAGGCGTGGGGGGTGGGGGGGCTTCCCGCAGGCCCCGGCTGCAGAGGGACAGTCCCAAGGGCCGCCTGGAGCAGGACCCGTGGGGCCAGCCGTGTTGTCTTGCCCGTGTTTAAATAGGGCGAACGACGCACCCCGGGGAACGCCGGGCCCGTTGGCCTGACAGGGACCCCGCGGCTGGTGCGGGACTCGGCGAATCAGGCGTTAACGGACAGAAACGTGATTGATGCCAGTCAACGTGGGCTTTCCGAAAACAGGTCCCGTCGGACGAGCTTGAGATCTGTGTTTGCCGAGATCCCTGGGGGGATACAGGTAACGACGCCTACGGAGCAACCATCGCCGGCTGTGCGGCCGCTCACATGCTACCGGGTGACGTTTTGGTTAGCAAAGTTAGACTGATCTCAGATTTACCACGGCCCACATGACGGGGACGAAAAACTGCCTAACTGCTAGATCGCAGCGTGTAAACGGGGCATCGTCATTGAGCGGGCGTGTTTCCCCTGGGGTCCTGCAGGGGTCGGGCCCTTTGCTATTTAACACCTTTACCAATGACCTGACATCACTGGCCCCCGGGATGGGGGCTGCCCCCCCAGCTTTGGAATGGTCTCCAGAAGGCCGTGTTGAGTGTGCTGGACTGCCTGGGGGGTCCTGCTCTTCTGCCAGGCTCAGCCCCGCGGCTTCACCGCTTCCTGAGACTGGACCTCTGGGCCTGCAGCCCCCCCTGCGTCCTACTGTGAGTTTCGCTCAGCAAGTCCCCCAGACCCATGAAGGAGACTTGCCCAGCGTGTGCAGTGGCGCTCGCCGTCAGAACAGTCGGGTTTTTTTGGAGACAGGAGCACCCCTCTCCACACATATGGGGCCTAAGGCCCACACAGCTGGGTGCCATCCACACCTGTGTCTAAGCAAACAGCCCTCTTCCGCCCACTGGGCACCAATGCAGCACATAGGAGAAACTGAGGCACAGACAGGCCTCATCAAAAAAATTACAAAATATTCCCACTTTGTCACACCTGGAAGAAAACACAAAACTGTGTCTGATAACGTTTGCAGATGATCCAAAAATTGGGGGTGTGATAAATAACCTGGGGGACAGGTCAGGGATACAAAGTGATCTGGATCGGCTGGGTAAGCCGGGTGTAGGCAAACACAACGGGGTTGTGAGAGCAGAGAGCGCCAGCCGCACGGACAGGCTGGGGGACAAACCTGGAAAAGGTTTGCAGGGAGAGATGTGACAAAGTGTGAAATTCCGTAATGTTTGGTGTGAATATTGTGGGTGCCTCAGTTTCCCTGTGTGCTGCGTGTTTAACTAGGTGGAGGGAAAAAGGTTCCATGTCTGCAGAGCCCTAGAGGACCAAGTGTGATTGTCTGGGTGCCTGGGCCCCACGCCCATGGAGAACCCCAAAGACAATGCCTGGCCACATGGTGCCTAGTATCCCAGAGTCACTCCTGACTAATCAGGGGGTGCATTGCTCCCTTTCGGGGGGTGTCTCCCCCAGGGGTCCCATCTAGGGGCACTCGCTGTGGGGAGCTCGTGGCGGGATGCAGGGGAGGCCTGCAGGCTCAGAGGTCTGGTCCCAGGAGGCTGGGAAGCCGTGGGGCTCACCCCAAGTCAAGAGCGCAACACGCGAGGAGGATTGGCATGTGGAAGGGGCTCCTCCCGGGCCTGTGACTCCGTGACCGGTGGTAGCGAGGGGACGGTTGGCGAGTGCACCCGGTGGGCAGTTGGCTGCTGAAGGCAGCAGCGGGGGCAAAGCAAGGGACGAAGGAACCAGCGAGGACGTGGCGTGATGAAAGTGAACAAGTGCTTAAGTCCCGGCACCTCTTTGGTTACAAACTCTGCAGGGCTTTTTGAGTTCCGGGTCCTGCCTTTCGGCCTCACGGGGGTGCCTGCCGCCGTCCAGCGCTGGGTGGATCATTACTGGGCTCTAGCCAGGGCCCGGGTCTGGTAAACCCAGTCTTCAATAAGTTCTTCCTGGTGTCCCCGATGCCTCAGGCCCAGGGCTGAGGCTAAGAAGGAGATACCCCGTCGTGTACCTGAACGAGAACCTGCTGCCCCGGGAGCAGAGCTAGGCCACAAGGCAGAAGGGAGGCCTGGCCATGGGGTGGGCTCTTAAAAAGCTGCAGCTGGATCTGTTTGGGGGGCACCAAATGACGGGGGCTAATGCCAAGCTGCTGAGACGAGTCTGATCCTCCAGGATCATGAGTTGGAGGCGGGCCATGTGACTGGATTGGCAGATGCGTTGTCCCCGGGCGGGGGGGGGGGGGGGCTGAGCTTCGCCAGGTCAGCGGCCGAAATGACCCCGCTCCCTTTGGGCTCGAAGGGGGCAGAGCAGTGACGAAGTGGGAATCCTCCTAATGGTTTGTGTGCAGGCTGCGTGTGCCTCGGTTTCCCCTGTGCGCTGCGTGTTTGACTAGGTGGGGGAACAGCTTTGAGCTCTGCAGAGGACCAGGTGTGATTGACCCCTGGCGGTCCGGGCCCCACCCCCATGGAGAACCAGGAAGACGAGGCCCGGACATTTGGTGGCTAGCAGCTAAGGAGCCAGGCGCTGGTTCCAGACAGTTAAACTGGCTGAGATTCCCTCCAGACTGAGCTGGGGGTGCATTGCTCCCTGGGGGGGGGGGGGTCAGTCTCCCCCAGGGGTCCCATCCAGGTGGACTCGCTGCGGGAAGCTCCCGGCATGCTGCAGGGGGGCTGCAGGCTCCCCACGCAGTGCGGTGCCCGAAACGGCTAACGCAATCCTGGGGTGTGTAAACGGGCATCTCGAGGCAGGGCCCTGGGGCCCCCACCTCACGGGGGGGGGGGGGTGATGAGCTGCAGAGGGGTCGGCAAAGGATACAAGTGTCAGCCAGAGTCCAGGAGCTTGTGGGTATTTAGCGTCATGAGAAGGGGAAGCGGGAACTGGGTCCCTCTCTAGGGGCTCAGGCTAACACGGGCGGCTCTCTGGCCTGGGTGCTGCAGGGGGTCGGACGAGGTGACCACAGCAGATCCAGGGGGTTCCTGGTTGTCCCTTGGGGGACTGATCACAGCTGCGTCTCCCGTCGGGTTTGGCGATCGGAGGCAGTCTGGGAGTGTCCCCCTTTCCTGGCGGGGAGTGGGGGGGCTGTTCCCCAGGAGACTGGATCTGGGATCAGTGCGGCCTCGGGACTTAACTGACTTCCTCCCCCAGGGACGCTGAGCCAGGATGACGCGTCACGGCAAGAACTGCACGGCTGGCGCCGTGTACACCTACCACGAGAAAAAGAAGGACACGGGTGAGATTCCGGCTGCTGCGGGGAAGGGGCATTGGCCGAGCTGGGGTGGGGGTGGGGGACCAGGGCTGGGCTGGCAGGGGGCTGCGGGTCGGGAGTGAGGGGCACCGGCAGGGCTGGGGGAGGGGCTGGGCTAGCAGGGGCTGCGGGTCGGGAGTGAGGGGCACCGGCAGGGCTGGGCTGGCAGGGGCTGCGGGTCGGGAGTGAGGGGCACCGGCGGGGCTGGGGGAGGGGCTGGGCTAGCAGGGGCTGCGGGTTGGGAGTGAGGGGCACCGGCAGGGCTGGGGGAGGGGCTGGGGTAGCAGGGGCTGCGGGTCGGGAGTGAGGGGCACCGCCAGGGCTGGGCTGGCAGGGGGCTGCGGGTCGGGAGTGAGGGGCACCGGCAGGGCTGGGCTGGCAGGGGCTGCGGGTCGGGAGTGAGGGGCACCGGCGGGGCTGAGGGTGGGGGGAGATCAGCTTCCATCCCTGTGCCCTGACCCTCTTCCCCCCCCCCACTTCCCAGCTGCCTCCGGTTACGGGACCCAGAACGTCCGTCTGAGCCGAGATGCCGTCAAGGACTTTGACTGCTGCTGCCTGTCCCTGCAGCCCTGCAAGGACCCGGTGGTCACGTAGGTATCGGGGTGCATGGACGTGGGGGTCCTGGCAGCTGCATAGAGAGACACCCTAAAAGGAGAAATGGCCCTTCTGGGTCCTGGCAGCCACGGATTGTTCAACTCCCCTGATGGTGCTTTAAAGCCCCCCAGCCACATGGCCCCTGAGCTGACGGGTAAGGGGGGGCTGGTGGGGGGGGGCTGCGTCTCAGCCCCCTGCCCCTATTTCTCCCCTGCCAGGCCCGACGGGTACCTGTACGAGAAGGAGGCCATCCTGGAGTACATCCTGCACCAGAAGAAGGAGATCGCCCGGCAGATGAAGGTAACGGCCCCGCGGGGTCCCTGCTGCTCCCCTGGGGGCTGCGGGGCAGGAGGGGCCTCGCTAGAGCTGGGGGTGTGGGGGCAAGGCTGGGAGGTCGTAATTCCTCTCCTGGTCCCCTGACTGGGCGATTCCTCCTCTGGGCTCAGTGTGGGGGGGCCTGGCCCCCCAGTGGCTGGTCTGGGTACATGGCTCTGAGCCCAGGGACTGCAGGGGGCAGGTGTGAGGCCCGTCACTGACAGCCTGTGAGGGGTGGGGCAGGGTGTTGGGGTGACGGGGGGGCCTGTCCCTGCAGCAACCCCCCGTCTCCCCCGTGCTGCAGGCCTATGAGAAGCAGAAGAAGGAGAAGCGGACGGAGCTGGAGGAGCTGAGCCGGGCGGCCGAGGATGCCAAGGTGAAGGGCTTCCTGGCCAAGGAGATGAGCATAGTCAGCAAACCCCTGAATCCCTTCGACCACAAGTCAGGTATGGGGCTGCGGGTCGGGAGTGAGGGGCACCGGCGGGGCTGCGGGTCGGGAGTGAGGGGCACCGGCGGGGCTGCGGGTCGGGAGTGAGGGGCACCGGCAGGGCTGGGCTAGCGGGGGCTGCAGGTCGGGAGTGAGGGGCACCGGCGGGGCTGGGCTAGCAGGGGCTGCGGGTCGGGAGTGAGGGGCAGCGGCAGGGCTGGGCTAGCGGGGGCTGCGGGTCGGGAGTGAGGGGCACCGGCGGGGCTGGGCTAGCAGGGGCTGCGGGTCGGGAGTGAGGGGCAGCGGCAGGGCTGGGCTAGCGGGGGCTGCGGGTCGGGAGTGAGGGGCACAGGCCGGGCTGGGCTAGCCGGGGCTGCGGGTCGGGAGTGAGGGGCACTGGCAGGGCTGGGCTAGCGGGGGCTGCGGGTCGGGAGTGAGGGGCACGGGCAGGGCTCGGCTAGCAGGGGCTGCAGGTCGGGAGTGAGGGGCACCGGCAGGGCTGGGCTGGCAGGGGCTGCGGGTCGGGAGTGAGGGGCAGCGGCAGGGCTGGGCTAGCGGGGGCTGCGGGTCGGGAGTGAGGGGCACCGGCGGGGCTGGGCTAGCAGGGGCTGTGGGTCAGGAGTGAGGGGCACTGGCAGGGCTGGGCTAGCGGGGGCTGCGGGTCGGGAGTGAGGGGCACTGGCAGGGCTCGGCTAGCAGGGGCTGCAGGTCGGGAGTGAGGGGCACCGGCAGGGCTGGGCTGGCAGGGGCTGCGGGTCGGGAGTGAGGGGCAGCGGCAGGGCTGGGCTAGCGGGGGCTGTGGGTCGGGAGTGAGGGGCACCGGCAGGGCTGGGCTAGCGGGGGCTGCGGGTCGGGAGTGAGGGGCAGCGGCAGGGCTGGGCGAGTAGGGGCTGCGGGTCGGGAGTGAGGGGCACCGCTGTGTTCCAGGGGACCCCCAGCCCGGCCCGAGCAGCGCAGAGGAGGCCAAGCAGCTGCCCAGCTTCTGGATCCCGTCGCTGACCCCCGAGGCCAAGGCCAGCGTGGTGCGGAAGCCAGTGAGTGTCCCGGGGCCCCGCCCCCCGCCTGCCCCCCCCCCACACATTGCAGCTCTCCCAAAGCGTCCTGGGAGGAGCTGAAGCCCCTCCCCCCCCATAGCATCTGCTCCCCCGGGCACTGCTACATGGGCTGTCACCTGCCTGTGAGATCCCCAGCGTGGGGCAAGGGGCTGAGGCAACTCTCCCCGCTCTAACCACTAGCCCCCACTCCCCTCCCAGAGCCGGGGGAGAACCCAGGAGTCCTGGCGCCCAGCCCCCCCCCCCGCTCTAACCACTAGCCCCCACTCCCCGAGCCGGGGAGAGAACCCAGGAGTCCTGGCTCCCAGCCCCCCCCCCCGCTCTAACCACTAGCCCCCACTCACCTCCCAGAGCCGGGGAGAGAACCCAGGAGTCCTGGCTCTCAGCCCCCCCCCCCTCTAACGAGTAGCCCCCACTCCCCTCCCAGACCAGGGGGAGAGCCCAGGAGTCCTGGCGCCCAGCCCCCCCTGCTCTGACCGCTAGCCCCCACCCCCCTCCCAGACCAGGGGGAGAACCCAGGCGTCCTGGCGCCCAGCCCCCATCTCTCCCCCCTGCAGGACCGGTGCGTGTACTGCCCCATGAGCGGGCGACCCCTCAAGCTGAAGGACCTGACCCCCGTGTGCTTCACCCTGCTGGACCCGGCCGTGGATCGCGTCGGGCTCATCAACCGGCAGGACCGATACGTCTGCGCCGTCACCCGCGACATGCTGGGCAACTCGGTGCCCTGTGCCGTGCTGCGCCCCTCGTGAGTCGGGCTGCGGGTCGGGGGTGAGGGGCACCGGCAGGGCTGGGGGCTGTGGGTCGGGGGTGAGGGGCACCGGCAGGGCTGGGGGGGCTGCGGGTCGGGGGTGAGGGGCACCGGCAGAGCTGGGCGGGGGGGGGGGGGGGGCCCAGGGCCAGGCTAGCAGGGGCTGCGGGTCGGGGGTGAGGGGCACCGGCGGGGCTGGGGGGGGCTGCGGGTCGGGGGTGAGGGGCACCGGCAGGGTTGGGGGGGCTGCGGGTCGGGGGTGAGGGGCACCGGCAGGGCTGGGGGGGCTGCTGGTCGGTCGAGAGGCCCACCGGCAGCGCTGCGCGGGCTGCGGGACGGGATTGAGGCGCACCGGAAGCCCTGGGGGCTGCGGGTCGGGGGTGAGGGGCACCGGCAGGGCTGGGGGGGCTGCGGGTCGGGGGTGAGGGGCACCGGCAGGGCTGCGGGTCGGGGGTGAGGGGCACCGGCAGGGCTGGGGGGGGCTGCGGGTCGGGGGTGAGGGGCACCGGCAGGGCTGGGGGGGCTGCGGGTCGGGGGTGAGGGGCACCGGCGGGGCTGGGGGGGCTGCGGGTCGGGGGTGAGGGGCACCGGCAGGGCTGGGGGGGGCTGCGGGTCGGGGGTGAGGGGCACCGGCGGGGCTGGGGGGGCTGCGGGTCGGGGGTGAGGGGCACCGGCGGGGCTGGGGGGGGCAGGGCTGGGCAGTCGGCTCATGCCGCACAGGTGGGCCTGGGCTCTCTGCCCCCCCCCTAGCCGTTGTCCCCCCCAGGGGCGCCGTGGTCACCCTGGAGTGTGTGGAGCGGCTGCTGAAGAAGGACATGGTGGACCCGGTGAATGGGGAGAAGCTGCGGGAGGCCGATATCATCGCGCTGCAGCGGGTGAGTGGGGGAGGGGCCCCCTGCCAGCAGGGTGGGGGGGGGCAATGTCGGGGCACCCCCCTCATCTCACCCCCCCTCCTCTCTCCCCTCAACTGTCTTGCAGGGCGGGACGGGCTTCGCCGGATCCGGGCTGTGTCTGGAAGCCAAGAAATCCCGGCCTGTCATGCAGGCCTAGCCCCGCCCCTTCGTCGCAGAGGGCGGGGCTTGTGCCATGGGGGCGGGGTCATTTTAACCTCCGAGACCCCAGCGCCACCACCTGCCTTCCTGAGCAGGGAAACTGAGGCAGGTGCTGGCCCCCTCCCCCCGCCTCTGTGCTGCTTGTCGTGTATCTGTGAATAAAGCCGTGTGTCCCCCATAGCGCCTGTGGGTCTGATCGCTGTCACGTCCCCCCTTCTCCAAACGGAGCCCACGCCGCCCGCCCTCCGGCGCCCGCCCTGCAGCCTCCGACTCGCTCCGCGGCCTGGTCCCCGTGGGGCAGTAACCCGCCCGGCCAGGAGCCGTGCGCGTGCGGCGGCGCAGAATCCCGCGGGAGTAGCTCAGACCCCCCCGGCCTCGCCTCTGGGAGCCCTGCCCCACTGCTCGGTACTTCCCCAGCTCCCGAGTCTGCCCCTTTTGAAAGACGGGCACCGCGCCGGCCCTGCTCCGGGCTGCCGGGTCTCTCCGGTCAGCTGCGTTTGCCGTTATCATCGCCAGTGGCTCCGAGGTTCTTCCGGCCCCGAGACTTGAATTCATCCCGATTGGCCAGATCTCGGGCGTCCCGTCCCCTCTGCCCTGGGGTAACGGCGCTAGGTGTCCGGTCGTGTTATTTTTTGGGAGAAGCCGGGAGCGAAGCCGGCAGGGAGCAGCGCCGCCTTCCCGTCCTCTCCCGTCCCCAGCTCGGCTCCCCCCTTGCGCGGCTAATTCATCCCCCGCCCCCCCCCCCGGGGCGGCTCGGCCCAGCGGCCCCTGGGATCCGCCCGCAGGCAACCCAGACCCGGGCTGGGCTGCGGCGGGGCTCAGGGCCGGAGTCGCTTTGCGGCGCTGCCTGCCTGAGTCTGCAGGCAGCCTGCGCCGTCAGCCAGCGCCGCGGCGAGAAAAGTGCGCCCGGTTTTGGTTTGCGTTTCACGGGGGGGCGGGGGGATGTATTCCTGGGCGGATTCGCCGCCCCCGCGCCGAGTTCCCGCGGCTGGAGAACTGCGTCCAGCGTTGGTCACTGGCGTCTGGAAAGGACGTGGCGAGAGCAGAAGGCTCCAGGGGAAGACCCCACCCCAAGCCGAGCGCCGTTTCTGATTGGAGCTGGGGCAATGTCCTTTCTGGCCCTATAGCCCCAGGCAGGGGCAAGAGGTGGGGGGGGGGGGGCAGGAACTGCAGGGGTCAGGGGAACCCCCCCCCACTCCCGAGCAGGGCCAGGCCCCGGCTCGTTATACGAACGCAGTCCCGGGAGATGGCAAAGCAGCACCCTGGCCCCGGCTGGGTACAGAGCTAGGCCAGGCTGGGAGCGGGGGCTGCTTTGTGCGAGGCAGGGGGGGTGTCTGGCTGGCTGGGGGGTGCAGGGCCCCCGCCCCGAGCCTGGGGTCTCTGTGGGCGATTCACTCCGGAGCGGCCGGGCTGGCTACCGGGCCAGAGCCAGTGCAGGCCCCAGAGCAAACCCGCCAACAGCTGCCCCCGGCCCCCACCCACGCCGGCCCCCTGGCCAGCCCCGGGGCCCCACCGCGCACGGCAGGGGGAGAACCGGCTCACAGCATCCAAATGGCCCTGTGCCCCCTCCCCATCCTGGGGCCACTCCCCCTGTTCCCACCCCCCTAAGCCAGCCAGTCCCTGCCCCCCCCAACACAGCACACCCAGCCTGGCAGAGGTGGGGGGGACCCTGTTTATTGCAGCGTGTGCGTGTACAGCTCTGTGACCCCCCCAGCAGCACCGATTTCCCCCCCCATCCCTGCACCCCCCGCCCACTCGCTGGCTGCTGCAGAAAGGGGGCCTGGGGGAGCCGCTCCTGTGCCCCACCACAGGCGCCATTTTGGTGGGGCACCCCCCACCCCACCCCCCGCTGTGAGAGTGAGAGACAGGGCCTGGAAACCTCGGTCTCAGCTGGGGGAGGGGGGGATTTGTGTGTGTCCAGCCCCCCCCCCCCCCATGTTAATACTGTTGCTTTTTGCAGTGCAGGTGGGTGGGGGGGAGGGATCTGTTCTGCCAGCAGCTCCCAGGTAAACCGAGGCACGGGGAAGGGCTCTCCCTGGGCATGGACCCCAGGAGTGCTGCCCCTCCCCTGCTCTAACCCCCACACCCCGCTCCCCTCCCGGAGTGGGGGAGCAGAGAACCCAGGAGTCCTGGCTCCTAGTCCGTGCCCTACCACCCCTCCCAATCCGTATAGCCCCCCAATAAATAAGTCCCCTCCCCCCAGGGTCCGTGCAGTGGCGTTGTGGGGGGCAGGGGGGCCCGGGCCCCCCCCGGTCACAGCTCATCGTGTTTGCGGGTCAGATCCTCCCCGTAGTTGGTGGCCTGGCTGCCTACGAACATGTTCCAGTTGTCGAGGATCTCCTGCTTCGTCAGCCGCTGGTCCTGGGGGGCAGAGCCGGTTACAGTGGGGGGGTCCTGGCTCCCCCCCCCCTCTGGTCAGCCCAGCCCTCTCCCGCCCTCACCTTGTCCTTGTCGGACTCGTAGAGCAGGTGCTTGGCCTCCACCTCGGGGTGGTCGTAGTCCTGGGGCAGGATCCAGTGGCCGATCTCGGCCCGGTCCAGCCGCCCGTCCCGGTCCAGGTCCCGGAAATCCAGGAACTGCTGCCGCTCGCTCTGCACCCACTCGGGCTCCGGCTCGCCGCTCTCGGGGGTGTACATGTCGCCTGGGGGGGGCGCGGAGAGACTCAGGGCCTGGAACCCCCCCCCCCCCCCCGGCCAGGCTCCCGCTGTCCCCAACCCTCCCCCCAGGGACCCCCCCACTCACCGATGTACTCGTCCACCTGCACGTAGCCGTCCCCGTTCTTGTCAATGTCTTCAATCGTTTCCTGGGGGGGGGGGGGCAGGAGTTAGGTGCTGCTGAGCATCATGGGAACAGCTGTGGAAACACTGACCCCTCCCCCAGCCCCAGCTTCCCCCGGGGCTGAGGGGTTCCTAGCCAGAGACAGGAATTGGGGGATGGGGGTGCAGTAAATGCATCCAGGGGAACCCAGGAGTCCTGGCTCCCAGTCCACCCTGCTCTAACCACCAGCCCCCACTCCCCTCCTAGAGCCAGGGAGAGAACTGAGGAGTCCTGGCTCCCAGCTCCCCCTGCTCTAACCACCAGCCCCCACTCCCCTCCTAGAGCCAGGGAGAGAACCCAGGAGTCCTGGCTCCCAGTCACCCCTGCTCTAACCACCAGCCCCCACTCCCCCTCCTAGAGCCAGGGAGAGAACCCAGGAGTCCTGGCTCCCAGTCCACCCTGCTCTAACCACCAGCCCCCACTCCCCTCCCAGAGCCAGGGAGAGAACCCAGGAATCCTGGCTCCCAGTCCACCCTGCTCTAACCACCAGCCTCCACTCCCCTCCCAGAGCCAGGGAGAGAACCCAGGAGTCCTGGCTCCAAGCCCCCCCTGCTCTAACCACCAGCCCCCACTCCCGTCCCAGAGCCGGGGAGGGAACCCAGGCGTCCGGGACCCTCACCGTGACGACAATGTCCTTCATGTAGTCGAACTCCTCGGGGTGCAGGAAGGCGGTGAACTCCTCCCGCGTGGCGACCATGTCCCCGTCCCTGTCGGCCGCCTTGAACCGCCGCTCGTCCCGCGCCAGCATCTTGCGGTAGGACTGTTTGTCCTCCAGGTCTCCGAACTCCTCCCCTGGGGGCGCGGAGCTGTGAGCCCCCAGCCTGGGGATGGAACCCAGGAGTCCTGGCGCCCAGCCCAGCGCCCCCCATATCAAGTGGGTTATTCCCTTGCTAGCCACACGGTGGTGACGGAGACACCACCCACCTGCTCAGGGGAGTTGGGGGGGGGGGTTCCCCTCTCTCAGGGCTGCCCTATCCTGCCCCATAGCAGGGCCTGGCCCCCTCCACCCTGCCTCTCCCGCCCCAGCTGGGGCCTGACCCCCCCCCTCACCCAGCATAACAGCCTGCTCACCACCCCTGACCCCACCCTACTGCCACCCTGACCCCTCAGTAGCGACCCCTCCCCACGGCCGGGCATCTCACCTTCCATCTCAGCCCCCTCTCCCCTCCCAGGGCCAGGGATAGAACCCAGGAGTCCGGGCTCCCAGGCCCCCCTGCTCTAACCCACCAGCCCCCATGCTCCTCCCAGGGCCAGGGAGAGAACCCAGGAGTCCTGGCGCCCAGCCCCCCCTGCTCTAACCCACCAGCCCCCATGCTCCTCCCAGGGGCAGGGAGAGAACCCAGGAGTCCTGGCGCCCAGCCCCCCCTGCTCTAACCCACCAGCGCCCATGCTCCTCCCAGGGCCAGGGAGAGAACCCAGGAGTCCTGGCGCCCAGCCCCCCCTGCTCTAACCCACCAGTCTCCTCTCCCCTCCCAGGGCCAGGGATAGAACCCAGGAGTCCAGGCTCCCAGCCCCCACCCCCCTGCTCTAACCCACCAGCCCCCATGCTCCTCCCAGGGCCAGGGAGAGAACCCAGGAGTCCTGGCGCCCAGCCCCCCCTGCTCTAACCCACCAGCCCCCATGCTCCTCCCAGGGCCAGGGAGAGAACCCGGGGAGCCGTGGGGGGCTGGGTCTCGCGCGGCCAGAGAAGGACCCTGGGGGGCAGGGGGGGCTCCCCCTCACCCTCGTAGTAGCCGTAGGTGGCGTTCTTGAACTCGGGCCAGGCGATGCGCCCGTCGCCGTCCCGGTCGTAGTCCCGCCAGTTCTTCTGCACGTTCTCGAAGATGTACCGGTTCTGGGTGTGCTTGATCCAGTCCTTCAGCTCGGCCTGGGTCACGAAGCCGTCCCGGTCCCGGTCGATCCGATCCACGATCTTCCTGCCGGGGGGGGACGGGACGTCAGGGGGCGCTGGACGCCTGGGTCCCACCCTCGGCCCCTCTACAGAGAATGGATGGAGAGGTCCCACAAACAGGGAGAGAACCCAGGACTCCTGGGTTCTCTCCCCGGCTCTGGGGCCAAGTGGTTGGGGCTGGGAGCCAGGACTCCTGGGTTCTTTCCCTGGCTCTGAGAGGGGAGGGGGGTCTAGTGCTTAGAGCGGGGTCTGGAGCCAGGACTCCTGGGTTCGCTCCTGGCTCTGGGAGGGGAGTGGGGGCTAGTGGTTAGAGCACCGGGGGGCTAGGAGCCAGGACTCCTGGGTTCTCCCCCAGCTCTGGGAGGGGGGTGGGGTGCAGTGCTTAGAGCGGGGGCTGGAGCCAGGACTCCTGGGTTCGCTCCTGGCTCTGGGAGGGGAGTGGGGGCTAGTGGTTAGAGCACCGGGGGGCTAGGAGCCAGGACTCCTGGGTTCTCCCCCGGCTCTGGGAGGGGGGTGGGGTGCAGTGCTTAGAGCGGGGGCTGGGAGCCAGGACTCCTGGGTTCTCCCCCGGCTCTGGGAGGGGGGTGGGGTGCAGTGCTTAGAGCGGGGGCTGGGCCCCGGACTCCGGGGTTCCCTGGCTCACCCCAGGCGCTCCTGGCTCTCCTCGGGCGTGAGCTGGTCGAAGGTCTTGGCCTGCTCCTTGCCCAGGAAGGCCTCGTGGTCGTACTGGAAGCCCTGGCGGTCGTCGTGCGGGTGGTCGCTCAGCTCCTGCCCGTGGTGCACCCGGTCCCGCTTCTCGGGGGGCGGCTTGGCCAGCGCCAGCCCCAGGCACAGCACCAGCAGCCCCCGGCGCCGCAGCATCCTCGGCCCGCCGCAGCCCTGGGGGGGCAGGCGGGGGCTGGGCTGCGCTGGCCGTGGGGGCGGGGCCCCCCCGCCACGTGCCCTAGGGCCAGTCTGGCACCCGCAGCGGCCTCCTGCCCCAGTTCCCACCAGCCTGCCCCGTGGCCCCTGCCCCACAGCCCCTCGCCACCCTGCCCCATAGCCCCTCCCCCACTGACGCCTGCCCCACAGCCCCTCGCCACCCTGCCCCATAGACCCTCCCCCACTGACGCCTGCCCCACAGCCCCTCGCCACCCTGCCCCATAGCCGCTCCCCCACTGACGCCTGCCCCACAGCCCCTCGCCACCCTGCCCCATAGCGCCTCCCTCACTGACGCCTGCCCCACAGCCCCTCGCCACCGTGCCCCATAGACCCGCCCCCACTGACACCTGCCCCAGTTCCCACCAGTCTGCCCCATTGCCCCTCCCCCACTGACTCCTGCCCCACAGCCCCTTGCCATGCTGCCCCATAGCCCCATCCCCACTGATGCCTGCCCCACAGCCCCTCGCCACCCTGCCCCATAGCCCCTCCTCCACTGAAACCTGCCCCCACTTCCACCAGCCTGCCCCATAGCTGCTCCCCAACTGACACCTACCCCCACTTCCCACCAACCAGCCCCATAGAACCCCACTGACTCCTGCCCCACAGTTCTCCCACTGCCCCCCCCCCCGTTCCACAGCGCCTGGGGGGGAAAATCCTCTTGTGGGGAATCAAGAGGCTGGGACTCCATTGACATGGGGGACATGCCAACCTATCCGCAGGGGGGGTCCCCAGCCCCAGCCCCCCACACCTCACCTATCCGCAGGGGGGTCCCCCAGACCCAGCCCCCCCACCTCACCCACTGCAGGGGGGGTCCCCAGGACCGAGCCCCCCAACACCTCACCTATCCGCAGGGGGGTCCCCCAGACCCAGCCCCCCCCACCTCACCCACTGCAGGGGGGGTCCCCAGGACCGAGCCCCCCAACACCTCACCCAGCTGCAGGGGGGTCCCCCAGACTCAGCCCCCCCCATACCTCGCTCAGCTTCGCACCGCGCCGCGCCCGGCTCCCGTCTTCGATGGGGGGGACCCGGCTCCCCCCAACCCTTGAAACTCCGCCCTCGCGGGGCCACGCCCCCGTCCCGGGGCGGCCAATCGGAGGTCGGTATCGCCGAGGGGACGGGGCCAGGCCGCTCGCTGATTGGCTGCCCGGCGCCACGTTGACACAAAGTCTCTCCCGCAAGTTTTACTCCTGGCCCGGGAAAAGGGGGACACGTGGGGGGGAGAGGTCGGGATCGGGGGGGGCTGTGGGGATGGGGGGCAGGGATGGGGTTTGGGCTGTGGGGGGGCTGTGGGGATGGGGGGCAGGGCTGTGGGGGGGCTGTGGGGATGGGGGGCAGGGCCGGGGGTTCAGTGGGCATGGGGGGCAGGGCCGGGGGTTCAGTGGGCATGGGGGGCAGGGATGGGGTTTGGGCTGTGGGGGGGCTGTGGGCATGGGGGGCAGGGATGGTGTTTGGGCTGTGGGGGGCAGGGGATGTGCCGGGTCTGGAGGGCAGCACTTAGGGGACCAGGGAGCTGTGGGGGGGACAAGGCTGGGGGTTGGGATCGGGGGGTCTGTGGGGGCGGGGCAGGGGGATGGGGGATGGGGCTTGTGGGTTCTGACTCAAGCTGACCAGGCCCCAGGCAGCATCCCTGTGGCATCACATGGGCCCATCCACACCCCACAGCTCCCTCCCCGTCCCCGAGGGGCCCCCGCGGCTGGGATCCTGGTGCTGAACCGGAGAGGGGGCAGCTGAGCGAAGGGCGGGGGGGGCTCGACCCCCATCTCTCGGGGCCTACGTGGGGCAGGGACGTTTCACTCTGGGGTCCGGGGCCAGGCAAGGGAATGTGGGGCCCGGGCCGAAGTTCACACAGGAACCGTGGGGCAGGGGAGGATTCGGCTCTGCCCCCAGCCTCAGGGAGGCCCCCATCCATGGGCCAGACCCCCAGGGGTCCCGCTCTTCTGCCAGGGTCAGCCCCACGGCTGCCCATGGTCAGGATTGTCAGGGGCTGGGACGCAGCACGGACGCTCCTTGGGTAGCGTTACCCCCTGGCCCGCTCTGGTGCCCCGGAGCCTGGCCCAGCGGTGACCCCCCGGCTCCCGCTCGGTCCCTATCCCAGCTTGGGGGCGCCCCCCCCCCTTTGCTCGCTGGCTGGTCAGATCCGGCCGCCGGCCGGTCTCCTGCAAGGGGGGCCCCTCCCCGGCCGTTAGCTGCCAGGTAGCCAATGCCCAGGTGATTGGGTCTCCGGGGCCAGGCCCCAGACACCCGGCGCGGGTCCCAGCTGCATCTCTGGGCCCCTGCAGGGAGTAACCAGCCCTGCGCCACCCGCAGGGCACAGTGCATCTCCTAGGGGAAACTGAGGCACGCACTGCGTCCCTACAAATAGTTCCAGAAAATTCCTGTCCCATCTTCGCTCTCACTGAAGGGATCTCAGGACTCCCCAAAACCACCCCCAACCGCTCAGCGCGCCAAGGGCCGGGCGCCCTGGGCCCACGGGGATCTGGGATGATTTCAGCCTTCAAGAAAACGCACGTTTCTGGCCCTGGTGGCTGCGGAAAAAGCTGCAAAATGTGCCCCCCGGGGCCCCCGAAAGGCTCCCAAAGCAGGAGGTGACGGGGCTAAGCCCGAATTTCCAAACCCTCTGGGACACTCCCGCCCCAGCATCAACTTCCTGGGACCCCCGGGCTGCTCCAGCCGCGGATCCCGAGAGACGCCGGGTTCCCCTCACCGGCCTTCAGAGATCCAGCGATCGCCCCCACTGCTCTCGCCAGCCCGGCCCCGAGCCGGGGTCCCACCCGCGGTGAAACCCCCCGCCCCGAGCGCCCCCGGAGCAGCGACGCGGGTGACACCGGACAATCCCCTCCCCCGCGCTGTGGGACGGACCCGCCCGGGTCACCGAGTGATCACTGCACGGGTGCCCGGCCTCGCAGGGAGCCTGGACAGCCCCTCCCCCGGCCGTCTGTCCCCCCACCCCTCCCCCATCTGTCTGTCCGTCCCCCCACCCCTCCCCCGGCCGTCTGTCCGCCCACCCCTCCCCCATCCATCTGTCCGTCCCCCCACCCCTCCCCCATCCGTCTGTCCCTCCAGCCCCCTCCCCCGCCCCGTCTCTGGGTTGCGCGGAACGTTTCTCCCTTCGCCCGCCAGGGGGCAGCACGGCCCCAGCGTCCCCTGTCCCGGCGGGTGACGTGCCGCGTGTGGGGGGTGGGGCTTTGGGGCAGCTGGGGGGCGGGACGCAGGAGGGGGGCTGGGCCCCTGACCCAGCCCCCGGGACCCACTGTCCAACTGCTCGGCTGCCCCGTGCGGGGCCCAGAGCCCCCAGGACCAGGGCTGGGCGCAGAGGGGAAACTGAGGCAGGCGGCCTGAGCTCCATGGGCCCAAAGTGCCAAAGGTGGGAACAGGTCCCGGAAACTCTGTTAAACAAGGTTCAGGGTTTGGTATCCAGAGACCTCGGCCCACTGCCCGTCACAGCCGGGGAGAGAACCCCGGCGTCCGGGCGCCCAGCCCCCGCCCCGCTCTAACCACTGGGCCCCCCTCCCGTCCCAGAGCCAGGAGAGAACCCCGGCGTCCGGGCGCCCAGCCCCCGCCCCGCTCTAACCACTGGGCCCCCCTCCCGTCCCAGAGCCAGGAGAGAACCCCGGTGTCCGGGCGCCCAGCCCCCGCCCCGCTCTAACCACTGGGCCCCCCTCCCGTCCCAGAGCCAGGAGAGAACCCCGGTGTCCGGGCGCCCAGCCCCCGCCCCGCTCTAACCACTGGGCCCCCCTCCCGTCCCAGAGCCAGGAGAGAACCCCGGCGTCCGGGCGCCCAGCCCCCGCCCCGCTCTAACCACTGGGCCCCCCTCCCGTCCCAGAGCCAGGAGAGAACCCCGGTGTCCGGGCGCCCAGCCCCCGCCCCGCTCTAACCACTGGGCCCCCCTCCCGTCCCAGAGCCAGGAGAGAACCCCGGTGTCCGGGCGCCCAGCCCCCGCCCCGCTCTAACCACTGGGCCCCCCTCCCGTCCCAGAGCCAGGAGAGAACCCCGGCGTCTGGGCGCCCAGCCCCCGCCCCGCTCTAACCACTGGGCCCCCCTCCCGTCCCAGAGCCAGGAGAGAACCCCGGTGTCCGGGCGCCCAGCCCCCGCCCCGCTCTAACCACTGGGCCCCCCTCCCGTCCCAGAGCCAGGAGAGAACCCCGGTGTCCGGGCGCCCAGCCCCCGCCCCGCTCTAACCACTGGGCCCCCCTCCCGTCCCAGAGCCAGGAGAGAACCCCGGCGTCTGGGCGCCCAGCCCCCGCCCCGCTCTAACCACTGGGCCCCCCTCTCGTCCCAGAGCCAGGAGAGAACCCCGGCGTCCGGGCGCCCAGCCCCCGCCCCGCTCTAACCACTGGGCCCCCCTCCCGTCCCAGAGCCAGGAGAGAACCCCGGCGTCCGGGCGCCCAGTCCCCGCCCCGCTCTAACCACTGGGCCCCCTCCCGTCCCAGAGCCAGGAGAGAACCCCGGCGTCCGGGCGCCCAGTCCCCGCCCCGCTCTAACCACTGGGCCCCCTCCCGTCCCAGAGCCAGGAGAGAACCCCGGCGTCCGGGCGCCCAGTCCCCGCCCCGCTCTAACCACTGGGCCCCCCTCCCGTCCCAGAGCCAGGAGAGAACCCCGGCGTCCGGGTGTCCAGCCCCCGCCCTGCTCTAACCACTGGGTCCCCCTCTCATCCCAAAGCCAGGAGAGAACCCCGGCGTCCGGGCGCCCAGCCCCCGCCCCGCTCTAACCACTGGGCCCCCCTCCCGTCCCAGAGCCAGGAGAGAACCCCGGCGTCCGGGCGCCCAGCCCCCGCCCTGCTCTAACCACTGGGCCCCCCTCCTGTCCCAGAGCCAGGAGAGAACCCCGGAGTCTGGATCCAAGGTCTCACCCCTAATTCATTAGAGCCCAGGTGCTCTGGGCAGGTGCTAATGAATCTCTGCAGGAAATCAGTGCCCTGACCCACATCCCCCAGCCCTGCCGGTGCCCCTCACTCCCGACCCGCAGCCCCCTGCCAGCCCAGCCCTGCCGGTGCCCCTCACTCCCGACCCGCAGCCCCCTGCCAGCCCAGCCCTGCCGGTGCCCCTCACTCCCGACCCGCAGCCCCCTGCTCGCCCAGCCCTGGGTTCCCTCGCCCCCATGTGTCTTCGTGACACCAATCCCAGGCTCCCAGCTTGGAGGCTTCTCCCCATCTGGCTGGTCCTGGCCCATGGGGGGGGGCACCAGCTGCTCTGCTCCTGCCCAGCCCTCCCCAGCAGCCTGAGGATCCGCGTCCCCCGCCCAGCTACGAGGCTGGTTCGCCCCCCAGGCATGAGGGGTCCCCTGGGGCCTGTACTTACTGCCTGGGGCATGGGAGGTGTACAGCCCAGAGCTATGGGGCAGGGAGCCCAGGGCTGGGCGAGCAGGGGCTGCGGGTCGGGAGTGAGGGGCACCGGCAGGGCTGGGGGGCTGCGGGTCGGGAGTGAGGGGCACCGGCAGGGCTGGGGGGCTGCGAGTCGGGAGTGAGGGGCACCGGCAGGGCTGGGGGCTGCGGGTCGGGAGTGAGGGGCACCGGCAGGGCTGGGGGCTGCGGGTCGGGAGTGAGGGGCACCGGCAGGGCTGGGGGGCTGCGAGTCGGGAGTGAGGGGCACCGGCAGGGCTGGGGGCTGCGGGTCGGGAGTGAGGGGCACCGGCAGGGCTGGGGGCTGCGGGTCGGGAGTGAGGGGCACCGGTGCTGGCTCTCTCCCCTAATGGCAAATGATGCTGCAGGACGAGGCCAGGTCAGCCCCCCCCTCCCCCCCTGCGCTGACTGAGCAGAGGCCAAACACGAGGTGGCGTCAGGCGACCCCCCCCCAGCCCCCTTCTCCCGAAAGTGTCACTTCGATGTGAGGCGGCCGAGCGGCCCGGCCCGATCCAGAGCGTCGGAGCGGAGCTGCCCCCCCCCCGCAGTCATCCAGGATCCCAGGGGCACCAGCCACAGAGTCACAGCCCAGACACCCCTGCCCCCCCCAAGCCCTGCCGGTGCCCCTCACTCCCGACCCGCAGCCCCCCCAAGCCCTGCCGGTGCCCCTCACTCCCGACCCGCAGCCCCCCAGCCCTGCCGGTGCCCCTCACTCCCGACCCGCAGCCCCCCAGGCCCTGCCGGTGCCCCTCACTCCCGACCCGCAGCCCCCTAGGCCCTGCCGGTGCCCCTCACTCCCGACCCGCAGCCCCTTCCCTTGGCCACTTGTATTTCTTGATGCCCAGATTTGTCCCAGCGGAGGGGGAACCGAAGAGGAATAGAACCCAGGAGTCCGGGTGTGTGACCTGCTCCCCTCGGAGCTCTGTGGGGGTCGGGTTTCCCTGCTTTGTAAATCAGGGAGCTGCCCCCCTGCCACCCCCAAATCTGGGCCTTGCGGGGGGTGGATCCGCAGGGGCTGCTGGGAAAATGGATAGATGGGGGGGGGGTCCGGGCTGGGGAGGGGAGGGGGGTTAGACACCCCCCCGGGCGCTTTGCACAGCGGCTCGGCAGCCGCAATTAGCCAGATCAGGCTCCTGTCAGGACTCGGTGCTAATCGGATCCGATGGGGCGGGGGGGGGCTGCGGGGGGCTGGGGGGAGGCCCCAGTGCTAAGGGGAGGGGCTCCCGGGGTCCCTGACAGGGCAGGGTTCAAGAAGGGGGGTATCTGGGCCCCTCCAATCCCTGTGAGCAGACGAGGAGGCGGAGGGTGAACCCAGGCGTCCAGGTGGGGTTTTAGGGGGGTCCCTGGGGTGGGGGGGGAGTTATTGGCTTGGTCCCCATAGCGGGGGCTGGGTGGGGAGGGGGAATTACGGACTCAAACCTGCCCCCCCCTCCCCGCTGCCCCCCTGCTCTGTCCCATCCTCCACCCTGGCCCGGTCCCTGGCCCGGTGGATGGATGGGCTCTGACAGAGCCCCACTTCCCCCGTGTCCCCCCCCCCCCGCACTGCGCGCCCCCCCCATTCCCACACCACTCGCTCGCTTTGCATTTTTAATTGACATTGTCTCAGCTACATGGATTTGTACTTAACCTCCTGCCCCCTGGGCCGCCCCCCAGCTCTGCCCCCCAGATCCCCCCAGCTCCCCCCCCAGCTCCGCCCCCCCAGCTCCCCGGCCTCCTCTAGCCCTGCCCACCACAGCCCCCCTCCCCTCAGCACCCCCCCCAGCGCCGCTGCCCCAGCTCCCCACAGCTGTGGGGTGTCGGCGCTCAGGGAGCTGGGGGATGTGGGGCAGTGCTGGGGGGGGTCACAGAGGCGTGTGTTCGGGCTGCCCCATTTCTGGGGGAGAAAGGTGGGGGCTGTGGGATTTCAGGGGGTTTCTTGGGGGCACTGTGTGTAGGGGGAGGGGATGTCACTTCCCCCCTGTTTGTGCCTAGGATGGGGGGGCTCTCAGAGAGAGGTTTGGGGACTGCAGGGGGTGGCGGGCTGCTGGGTTGGGGGGGCTGGCAGAGGGGGAGGAGGCTGCCAGGCGGGAGGGGGGGGCTGCCAGGCAGGATCTGGTGTCAGACACGCGAGATGGGGCTCCGGGCTATGGAGAATCGGAGCGGCTGGCGCTGCCCAGCGGGAGGGGGGCTGGGCGGGGGGGCCGTGAGGAGGGGAAAGGGGGGGCTGGAGCAGTGGTGGTGCGAGGGGTGGTACAGGATGAAGGCAGGGGGGGGGTTGTGGGGGGCAGGGAGGCTCAGAGGGGGCGGGTTTGGGCAGGCCCAGGCTTCCCCCACAGCTCCCAGCTGCGCTATGGGGCGGGGGGGGGCGGGGGCTGGTCCAACCACTTGGTATCAACAATGACCCCCACCCCCAGTGACACAGGGGAATCCACCAGCCCCCCCCCCGCTCTAACCACTAGACCCCACTCCCCTCCCAGAACCAGGAGAGAACCCAGGAGTCCTGGCTCCCAGCCCCCCCGCCCCAACCAACCAGTGGACCCCACTCCCCTCCCAGTTGCTGCTCCATGGGGCTCCAGGCTGGGAAAGGGGGGGGGTACGTGTGTGTGTGTGGGGTCGTGCCGGTGCCCCTCACTCCCGACCTGCAGCCCCTGCCTGCCCAGCCCTGCCCCCACCCCCAGCCCAGGGCTGTGCTCACCTGTCCCCGCCCCCCCCACGGCTCCTCCCCCGCCGCCCTGCCCCCCCCCCATGGGCAGGCTCCCTCCAATCACGTGTGGGGGGGCCTGCCTCCTGGAGGGGGGGCTTGGGGGCCTGAGGGCAGTGGGGGTAGGAGGAGACACCGCCCCACACTCCCCTCTGCCCCCCCACCGGTCTGCCCCCCCCCGTGTCCCCCCTCCGTCTCCCCAGTCCGGAGCGGCTCGGGGGGGAGCTTTTCAAGCACTGGAGCGTGGGCTGATTGTCCAGGACTCTCCCCCCGGCCCCCCAGCGCCCCCCTCCTCCCCGACCCCCCCCATAGCCCATTGGAGGGAATTAAGTTCAAAGCTGACACTGCGGCTTAGCACAAATGTCACCACACGGCGGCCTGGCCCCCCCCCGCTCCCCCCAGCGCCCCCCCCGCTCCCCGCCTCCCCCCAGCGCCTGGGAACTTCATTTCTCTCCGACGCCCGCTTGGCAGCAGACCTGGCACGGAGCTGGGCAGAGACAGGGGTGGGTAGCGGGGCCCTGGGGGCAGCCGGGGGGCTCAGAGATAGGGGGTGCGCAGGGGGCAGAGACGGGGGTGCTGAGCTGGTACAATGGGGGGCTAGACGCTGCCCGTGAGGGGACCCCAACTTTGTCCAGGATCGTAGGCGAGGTATGTGGGGCCGAGCGCGCCTGGGGGTCCTGGGACGGGCACATTGGGGCGGGCAGGGGGTCGTGGGGCCGGTGGAATGGGGGTCGAGCTTGGGGGGGCACCAGAGGGTGGGGGTGTCGTGGTGCTGAGGTTGGGGGGCAGCGGGGGGTATCGGAGAGGCTGGGGGGTGATAGAGGAATCGGGGGGCTGGGGTGTCCCTGGTGCCGCATCCCCAAAAATCCCCAGGGATTCCTGCCCCTCCCTCGCGGACCTTTCCCAGTTCCCCCCACCTCGTTAGCACCGTTACATCCATGACGATGGGTCTGTGCAGCTGCCCCCCAGGACAGGGCAGGGGGCGGGGGGGGGGTTCCGTCCTCCCCCCACCTCTGAATTTTCTTCCCATGTTTCCTTTGCAGGCGGGTGGACGGCGCTCACTGCTTTAGTACCCCTGGACTGACCCGATCCCGGCACCGACCCGATCCCACCGGCTCCGACCCGATCCCACCGGTACCGACCCGATCCCACCGGCACCGACCCGATCCCACCGGCACCGACCCGATCCCACCGGTACCTAGCCGATCCCACCGGCACCGACCCGATCCCACCGGTACCGAGCCGATCCCGGCACCGACCCGATCCCACCGGTACCGAGCCGATCCCGGCACCGACCCGATCCCACCGGTACCGAGCCGATCCCGGCACCGATCCGATCCCACCGGCACTGACCCGATCCCACCGGTACCGACCCGATCCCACCGGCACCGAGCCGATCCCACCGGCACCGAGCCGATCCCACTGCTACCGACCCGATCCCGGCACCGACCCGATCCCACCGGTACCGAGCCGATCCCACCGGTACCGAGCCGATCCCACCAGCACTGACCCGATCCCACCGGCACCGACCCGATCCCGGCACCGACCCGATCCCACCGGCACCGACCCGATCCCACCGGCACCGACCCGATCCCGGCACCGACCCAATCCCACCGGCACCGACCCGATCCCACCGGCACCGACCCGATCCCACCGGTACCGAGCCGATCCCACCGGCACCGACCCGATCCCACCGATACCGACCCGATCCCACCGGCACCGACCCGATCCCACCGGTACCGACCCGATCCCACCAGCACTGACCCGATCCCACCGGTACCGACCCGATCCCACCGGTACCGAGCCGATCCCACCAGCACTGACCCGATCCCGGCACCGATCCGATCCCACCGGTACCGACCCGATCCCACCGGCACCGACCCGATCCCGGCACCGACCCGATCCCACCAGCACCAACCCGATCCCACCGGCACCTAGCCGATCCCACCGGCACCGAGCCGATCCCACCAGCACCGACCCGATCCCACCGGCACCTAGCCGATCCCACCGGCACCGAGCCGATCCCACCAGCACTGACCCGATCCCGGCACCGACCCGATCCCACCGGCACCGACCCGATCCCACCGGTACCTAGCCGATCCCACCGGCTCCGACCCGATCCCGGCACCGAGCCGATCCCACCAGCACTGACCCGATCCCACCGGCACCGACCCGATCCCGGCACCGACCCGATCCCACCGGTACCGAGCCGATCCCACCAGCACTGACCCGATCCCGGCACCGACCCGATCCCACCGGCACCGACCCGATCCCACCGGTACCGAGCCGATCCCACCAGCACTGACCCGATCCCGGCACCGACCCGATCCCACCGGCACTGACCCGATCCCACCAGCCCTGACCCGATCCCGGCACTGACCTGATCCCACAGGTACCGACCCGATCCCACCGGCACCGACCCGATCCCACCGGCACCGACCCGATCCCGGCACCAACCCGATCCCACCAGCACTGACCCGATCCCGGCACCGACCCGATCTCACCGGTACCGACCTGATCCCACCGGTACCGAGCAGATCCCACCAGCACTGACCCGATCCCGGCACCGACCCGATCCCACCGGCACCGACCCGATCCCACCGGCGCCGACCCGATCCCGACACCAACCCGATCCCACCAGTACCGACCCGATCCCACCAGCACTGACCCGATCCCGACACCAACCCGATCCCACCAGTACCGACCCAATCCCACCGGCACCGACCCGATCCCGGCACCAACCCAATCTCACCGATACCAACCCACTCCCACCAGCACTGACCTGATCCCACCGGTACCGAGCTGATCTCGGCACCAACCCAATCTCACTGGTACCAACCAGATTCCAGCACCAACACGATCCCACCGGCGCCGACCCAGTACTGGGAGCAACCTGATCCCACCGGCACCGACACGATCCCACCGGCAGTGACCTGATCCCGGCACCGACCTGATCCCGGCACCGACCTGATCCCAGCAATACCAACCCGATCCCGGCACTGACCCGATCCCAGCACCAACCTGGTAACGGCACCGACCCGATCCCGGCACTGACCCGATTCCACCGGCACCGACCCGATCCCGGCACCGACCCAGAGACGGGTTCTGACCCGACCCCACCGGGATCCACACACCAGAGCCAGACAGATCCAAGGTATTTCCACCCATAGACCCAGGCACTCGGGTGGGGCAGGTCATGTGGGCTTCATAGGGGGATAGACCCATACGTGGGGTGGGGGGCGCATTTCTGGGTGGGTTGGGGTGTTGGGGGGTGACAGGACACAAAATGGGGAAGCTCCCTGCTCTGCCGGGCCCCCAATCCCGACCCACAGCCCCCCACTTCCCCCCGCTCTGCCGGGCCCCTCAATCCCGACCCACAGCCCCCCACTTCCCCCCGCTCTGCCGGGCCCCTCAATCCCGACCCGCAGCCCCCCGCTTCCCCCCGCTCTGCCGGTCCCCCCAATCCCGACTCTCAAGCTGGACTCATGGGGGCCGGGGGGGCCCTCTGGGCTGTTTCCTCTCAACTGAGGGTTTTCTGGGGCCGGGGAGGGTCACCCCAACATACGCGAAGGGGCAGACGAGAGACCCACGCTGAGAGGGGTGGGGGAGGGGAGGGGGCATGTCGGGGGGGGTGACATAAGAGACAGATGGATCGGTGGGGGGGGATGGATGGACGGTGATGGGGGGGGAATGGATGGACGGTGGGGGGGGATGGATGCCCAGCCGGCTGGACTGACGGACAGAGATGGACAGATGGATGGTTGAATAGACGGATGGACGGACAGTGGATGGATGGACGGAGATGGACGGATGGTGGGGAGGGAGGGACGGACAGAGATGGACAGAGATGGACGGACGGATGGAGATGGATGGATAGTGGGGATGGACGGATGGATGGACGGACGGATGGAGACGGACGGACGGACGGATGGTGGGGAGGGAGGGAGGGATGGACAGAGATGGACGGACGGATGGAGATGGATGGATAGTGGGGACGGACGGATGGATGGACGGACGGATGGAGACGGACGGACGGACGGATGGTGGGGAGGGAGGGAGGGATGGACAGAGATGGACGGACGGATGGAGATGGATGGATAGTGGGGATGGACGGATGGATGGACGGACGGATGGAGACGGATGGAGACGGATGGATGGTGGGGAGGGACGGACAGAGAGGGACGGACAGACGGAGACGGACGGACGGACGGATCGACAGAGGCGACGGAAGCTGCTGCTCTCTGGTCCGTCTCGTCTCTCCCCAGCCGCACTGCAGGGAGGGGCCCAGCCACTCTCGACCCAGCCTGGGGGTCTGACCACAGCCCCTTTAGCCCCCCCGCCCGGTGCCCCCCCCCGCAGCGGTTCACTCTCTGACATGGGGGGGGAGGGCTGCATGGGGGCAGGGGGCGTCCAGCAGAATTCACATCCCTGCAGAAGCCACCCTCCCCCCCGCCTCAGTTTCCCCCTTTGTGCGATGGGGCCCAGGGACCGGAGCCTTCCCCGAGGCAGGGCCCAGCCCCCCACCCAGCTCTGCTCCCCCTGTACAGAGCTAGAAACCTGAGACCCCCCGACCCTCCTCCCGGCCCCCAGCCCCCAGCCCGGCTCTCGTGTGCGAGTCACAGGCCGGGGAGAACGCAGCTGGGTCCCCGATCACTGGAGCCGTGGGCAGGGGGCAGGGCCGGGCTGGCAGGGGCTGCGGGTTGGGAGTGAGGGGCACCGGCAGGGCTGGGCTGCCAGGGGCTGCGGGTCGGGAGTGAGGGGCACCAGCAGGGCTGGGCTGGCAGGGGCTGCGGGTCGGGAGTGAGGTGCACCGGCAGGGCTGGGGGGGGCAGGGCCGGGCTGGCAGGGGGCTGCGGGTCGGGAGTGAGGGGCACCGGCAGGGCTGGGGGGGCAGGGCCGGGCTGGCAGGGGGCTGCGGGTCGGGAGTGAGGGGCACCAGCAGGGCTGGGCTGGCAGGGGCTGCGGGTCGGGAGTGAGGGGCACCGGCAGGGCTGGCTAGCAGGGGGCTGCGGGTCAGGAGTGAGGGGCACCGGCAGGGCTGGCTAGCAGGGGGCTGCGGGTTGGGAGTGAGGGGCACCGGTGGGGCTGGGGGAGCAGGGCCGGGCTGGCAGGGGCTGCAGGTCGGGAGTGAGGGGCACCGGCAGGGCTGGCTAGCAGGGGGCTGCGGGTCGGGAGTGAGGGGCAAAGGAGAATCCCGCCCCCTCCCCAGTGCCCCCTGCCCCCCCGGAGCGGCAGCTGCCCCCCTGGGGGAGGGTCCTGTGAGGGACGCGGCAGCGCCTGGGCCCGGCTGACTTGGCAGCAGAGACGTCTGCTCCGCAGGGCGACATCCCCGTGTCGCCGCCCCCCGCGCCCCACCCCAGAGCCAGCCGCATCCCCGCGCCCCCGGTCACCGGCTGTGTCTGTGTCTGTGTCTGTGTCTGTCTCGTCCCGCTCTCCGCAGGCCCCTGGGACGGCTGCAGCCCCCCGGACCCGGCCGAGGGGGCGACCCCCGGCCCCCCGCCCGCCCCCCGGCGCCGGTCCATGGGGGCAGATGGGATGTATGAGAAGATCAGGATGTTGAACATTCAGAGCACAGGCTGGGGCGGGCGGCAGGACTGGTACCCGGACGGGCTGGTCCCCGGGCAGCCCAACCCAGGTAGGTGTGGGGCAGGGGTGGAGGGGGGCCCTGAACCCTCGGCCTGTTCTCCCCTCCCCCCCGCCGGGCTCCCTCCCTGATCCCCCCCCGGCCTGTGTGCCCCACACTGCCCCCCCACTGCCGGGCTCCCTCCCTGATCCCCCCCCGGGCCTGCGCACCCCACACCACCCCTCCCCCACTGCTGGGCTCCCTCCCCGATCCCCCCCCCTGGCCTGCGCGCCCCACACCACCCCCTCCCCCCTGCTGGGCTCCCTCCCCAGTCCCCCCCCCGGCCTGTGCACCCCACACCACCCCTCCCCCACCGCCAGGCTCCCTCCCCACCCAGCCTGTGCCCCCCCACTCTGCTCCCCTCCCCCACTGCCTCCCTCTTCCCCCTCCTTCTCCCTCCACACTCCCCCTTCCTCCTCCCCCCCCCGTTGCGGGGGGACGTGTTTCTCGCTGTGACCCCGGCAGACCCCCCCCAAGGAGATGGTTGGGGCCGAGGCCAGGCTGGCGATGGGGGGGGGGAGAACAGGGGCCGGGGGTCAGACCCCCCCAGGCTCTGGCGCTCGGCCCCTGGCCTGTCACCTGCCCGGCGGGGGCTGGGGGGGGAGCCCAGCCGGGGCTGTCGCTTCGCATCAGGGTGGCAGAGCTGACGGGCGGGTTTGTGTCCCCCGCGGGCGCCGGGCGCAGCGCGAGCTGACGGGCTGGAGACAGGACACGGGCAGCGCTGGGCCGGGGGGGCAGCGGGAGGGGGGTCTGCGGGGGGCAGAGATGGGGGAGAATTTATCCAGCCTCCCCCAATGCTGCCGTCCCCCACCTCACTCAGGACCCACAGCCCCCCTCCCCCCCAGCCCTGCCGGTGCCCCTCACTCCCGACCCGCAGCCCCCCCCGACCCTGCCGGTGCCCCTCACTCCCGACCCGCAGCCCCCCCGGCCCTGCCGGTGCCCCTCACTCCCGACCCGCAGCCCCCCCCAGCCCTGCCGGTGCCCCTCACTCCCGATCTGCAGCCCCCCCCAGCCTTGCCGGTGCCCCTCACTCCCGACTCGCAGCCCCCACCAGCCCTGCTGGTGCCCCTCACTCCCGACCCGCAACCCCCCGGCCCTGCTGGTGCGCCTCACTCCCGACCCGCGGCCCCCCGGCCCAGCCGGTGCCCCTCACTCCCGACCCGCAGCCCCCCAGCTCTGCCGGTGCCCCTCACTCCCGACCCGCAGCCCCCCCCGGCCCTGCCGGTGCCCCTCACTCCCGATCCGCAGCCCCCCCCAGCCCTGCCGGTGCCCCTCACTCCCGACCCGCAGCCCCCCCCAGCCCTGCCGGTGCCCCTCACTCCCGACCCGCAGAGCCACCCGGCCCTGCTGGTGCCCCTCACTCCCGACCCGCAGCCCCCACCAGCCCTGCCGGTGCCCCTCACTCCCGACCCGCAGCCCCCCGGCCCTGCCGGTGCCCCTCACTCCCGACCCGCAGCCCCCCCCAGCTCTGCCGGTGCCCCTCACTCCCGACCCGCAGCCCCTGCTCACCCAGCCCCTCTTTTCCCCACGAGGGGAGCTAGTCCATAGGGGACTCCCCTTCCCACAGACCCGTCCCTGGGAGGGGTGACGCGTCTCCCCCGTTTGCCCCCCCAGACAGCTGCCAGCAGCTGGACGGTGGCCTGGAGCCCGAGCCCCTGCCCGGGGCCGGCGCCGACGACCCGGACGACTCGCAGCTCCGGCTGCAGCTGAAACGCAAACTGCAAAGGAACCGAACGTCCTTCAGCCAGGAGCAGATCGAGGCGCTGGAGAAAGGTCGGGGGGGGGGGCGGGGCGGGGGGGGGGGGGCTGAGCCGGACTCTGGGGTGTCTCAGGTCCACGGGCCCGGTGCTCCCACCTGGCCTGGCCCAGCACCCGGGGGGGACCCTGCAGCCTGCCCCCCCCGGGTCACTCTCCCTGGGGCGAGCCCCTCGGCTTCCCGCCCCCTGGGACCCCCCCTCGGAGCCAAGGGCAGAAATTACAGCCAAGCATGGCTGGGTCGGGCCCGAGCCCAGAGCCCCCCGACCCCTTAGTGCCAGAGCCCCCAGCTCCCCCCACCAGCCCCACACGGAGCAACCCCCCCCCGGCCCCTCGTCCTCCAGCTGGTCGCCCCCGCCCGGCTCCCTGCCCAGGGGCACCCGCGGGCATTAGCACCTCCGGGCCGGCTGGCTCCCTGCAGGGGATGGGCCTGGCTATCAGTCTCTGTGCCCAGGCGGCCCAGGGGCGGGATCCCACCTGCCCTCTAGGGGTCACTGCAGCGCTCACCCCCCCTTCATCCCCCTGTGCCAGCGTGTGGGGGAGTCGGGGCCCTGCACCCCCCACTTCCTGCGATGCCCCGGGGCCCTCAGCCGGCCGGGAACAGGAACAGCCCAAAACCCAGAGCTTGGGGGTCAGAGACCAGGACCCCCCAGTCAGGTCCATCTTGGGGGGGGACCCCAGACCCCGGTTCTGCCCCCCCCTCGTCTCCCCAGCCGGCTCCAAACAGACCCCCCCAGCCCCTCCTCCGGCCTGTGTCTCTCTCCAGGGCCAGGCCACCGGATCCCCTTGTTCCCAGCCCCTTCAGTTGGCACCTGGGGGGGGGGCTGGGGGGGCCAGGCCATCAGTTGCCAGGAGACAGAGTGTCGGCCATTTCCCGGCCCTCTCGGGCTCTGCACCAATCACACCCCCTTACCCCACCCCCTAGATCCTTGAGAACCGCACAGGGGAAACTGAGGCCCCCACCCAGTATTCAGAGAAAACATTAAGAACTTTCCCACTTCGGGGATACCGGAGATGTGGGGGGACCCGGGGTGCCCTGGGCATATCCGGGGGGCCGGAGATGTGGGGGGACTCGGGTGCCCTGGGCGTATCCGGGGGGCCGGAGATGTGGGGGGACTCGGGTGCCCTGGGTGTATCCGGGGGGCCGGAGATGTGGGGGGACCCGGGGTGCCCTGGGCGTATCAGGGGGCCTGGAAAAGGGGGGGGGGCCCGGGGTGCCCTGGGCGTATCCGGGGGGCTGGAGATGTGGGGGGACTCGGGTGCCCTGGGCGTATCCGGGGGGCCGGAGATGTGGGGGGACTGGGGTGCCCTGGGCGTATCCGGGGGGCCGGAGATGTGGGGGGACTGGGGTGCCCTGGGCGTATCCGGGGGGCCGGAGATGTGGGGGGACCTGGGGTGCCCTGGGCATATCCAGGGGGCCGGAGATGTGGGGGGACCTGGGGGGACCTGGGCGTATCCGGGGGGCCGGAGATGTGGGGGGACCTGGGGTGCCCTGGGCGTATCCGGGGGGCCGGAGATGTGGGGGATGCTCGAGGTATACGGGGGCCGGGGGGGCCTGTCTCTGACTGCGCTGCCCCCCCCATGCAGAGTTTGAGCGGACTCACTACCCCGATGTCTTCGCCCGCGAGCGCCTGGCCGCCAAGATCGACCTACCCGAGGCCCGGATCCAGGTGAGGGAGACCCCCTCAGGGCCCCCCACCCCAAGGGAGACCCCTCCAGCCCAGGGACACCCCCCAATCCCCAGAGGTGTCCCCCTGCCCCAAAGGAGACCCCCTGGCTCCAGGGTTACCCCCTCAGCCCCCAGTGGGGAACCCCCCGCTCCGAGGGAGATCCCTGACGCCCCAACGGGGCCCCCCATTCACCACCCCGAGGGAACCCCCCACAGGCCCCCTGGGGGGACAGCGCTGTCTGGGGGGCCCCCGACCTGCACAGGGACCTTGACGCCTCCCCCCCCCCCCCGCAGGTCTGGTTCTCGAACCGACGGGCCAAGTGGCGGCGTGAGGAGAAGCTCCGCAACCAGCGGCGCCAGGCGGGCGGGTCCGGGCACCTGCCCCTGGGCACCGGGGCCTTCCCTGGCAGCGGGGCCTTCCCGGCCGCGCCCCCCACCGGGTCAGGTACCCCCCGCTGCTCTCTGGCATCCCCCACTGCCCCCCAGTACCCCCCACTGCCCCTGGGTACCCCCCACTGCCCCCCGGCACCCCCCCTCGGCTCTCCATTGCCCCGGTCCCCATCCATACCCCCTGCTGGATCAGGTACCCCCCCAACGGCTCCCTCACCCCCTCCAGTCGGTGCCACCACTTGGCGGATCAAGTACCGCCCCCCTCCCCAACAGCCAGCCCCCCCCAGACGCACACACCTGTCCGTGGGCGGCGGGGTCCCACCTGCAGCCCTCACCCGCCTTGTCCCGCCGCAGAGATACTTGAGTAACACACCGGGGAAACTGAGGCACGAAGCGTTTCGAGACAACACTAAGAACGGTCCCGCTGCGTCCCTACCTCACCCCCCCGCCATCCACTTCCCCCCAACCCCCCCCAAGGGACGCCATATCCCCCCCTGCCCCCCCGGCCAGTGGATGACTGTCCTCTCCCACCAGGTGCCCTGCTGGGGCGCAGTGAGGGGCCCCTCCCCACCAGCTACGGAGCCCTCCCCCCACTGCCCAGCTTCCCCATGGCCAACAGCCTCCCCATGCAGGTGAGGGGGGCGGGGAGGGGACCTGGGGGGGTGCATGGGGTTGACGTGCGGGGGGTTTCAGCCTGGGGGAGGTCTGTGGGGGGAGAGCTTAGCCTGGGGGGGTACATGGGGTTGGTGTGGTGGGGGGGGTCAGCCCAGAGAGGGGTTACATGGGGTCAGTGGGAGGGGGCTCAGCCCGGGGGGGGTTACATGGGGTCAGTGGGAGGGGGCTCGGCCCGGGGGGGGGTTACGTGGGGTCGGTGAGGGGGGCTCGGCCCGGGGGGGTGTTACGTGGGGTCGGTGAGGGGGGCTCAGCCCAGAGAGGGGTTACATGGGGTCAGTGGGAGGGGGCTCGGCCCGGGGGGGTGTTACGTGGGGTCGGTGAGGGGGGCTCGGCCCGGGGGGGGGTTACATGGGGTCAGTGGGAGGGGGCTCGGCCCGGGGGGGGGTTACGTGGGGTCGGTGAGGGGGGCTCAGCTCAGGGGGGGTTACGTGGGGTCGGTGAGGGGGGCTCGGCCCGGGGGGGGGTGTTACGTGGGGTCGGTGAGGGGGGCTCGGCCCGGGGGGGGGTTACGTGGGGTCGGTGAGGGGGGCTCGGCCCGGGGGGGGATATGTGGGGTCGGGGGGGGGAACCCAGACCGTGGGGGTCGGGGGGGACTCAGCCCAGAGGGGTATGTGGGGTTGGTGAGGGGGAGGGCTCAGGCTGGGGGGTTTTGGGGGGCTCAGCACAGGCGTCTCACAGCCCCCCCCCCTCCCCGCAGGCCGTCCAGCCGGTCCCCAGCCAGGGCAGCTCGTCCTTCTCCTGCATGATCCCGGGCGGCTCCTCGGGCCGCGGCTACGACCCGTACGGCCCGGCCCAGCTCCCGGCCCACATGGGGACCCCCAGCCTGGGCGCCGGCACCAGCACCGCCACCGGTGAGGGGGGCCCCCCGGGGCAAAGCATCCTGGGAGCAGGGCTAAGGCCGGGGGGCGGGCAAAGCATTCTGGGAGCAACGCCAACTCTGGCTTACCCCCCACGCACTGGGGCCACTCCCAGGGCATTATGGGATTACTGGGTGATGTTGGGCATTGGTCTCTTCTACGTCCCCAGGCCTGGCACAGCCCGTATGGACCAGCTGCCCCTGGACACAGGCTCTGCAGCCTGGCACGGCCCATATGGACCAGCTGCCCCTGGGCACAGGCTCTGCAGCCTGGCACGGCCCGTATGGACCAGCTGCCCCTGGGAACAGGCTCCGTGGCCTGGCACGGCCCGTATGGACCAGCTGCCCCTGGGAACAGGCTCCGTGGCCTGGCACGGCCCATATGGACCAGCTGGCCCTGGGCACAGGCTCTGCTGCCTGGCACGGCCCGTATGGACCAGCTGCCCCTGGGAACAGGCTCTGCAGCCTGGCACGGCCCGTATGGACCAGCTGCCCCTGGGCACAGGCTCTGCTGCCTGGCACGGCCCGTATGGACCAGCTGCCCCTGGGCACAGGCTCCGCGGCCTGGCATGGCCCGTATGGACCAGCTGCCCCTGGGAACAGGCTCAGCGGCCAGGCACGGCCCGTACGGACCAGCTGCCCCTGGGCACAGGCTCAGCGGCCAGGCACGGCCCGTATGGACCAGCTGCCCCTGGGCACAGGCTCTGCTGCCTGGCACGGCCCGTATGGACCAGCTGCCCCTGGGCACAGGCTCCGCGGCCTGGCACGGCCCGTATGGACCAGCTGCCCCTGGGAACAGGCTCAGCGGCCAGGCACGGCCCGTACGGACCAGCTGCCCCTGGGCACAGGCTCAGCGGCCAGGCACGGCCCGTATGGACCAGCTGCCCCTGGGCACAGGCTCCGCGGCCTGGCACGGCCCGTATGGACCAGCTGCCCCTGGGCACAGGCTCTGCTGCCTGGCACGGCCCGTATGGACCAGCTGCCCCTGGGCACAGGCTCTGCTGCCTGGCATGGCCCATATGGACCAGCTGCCCCTGGGTCCTTTGGGTCTCTCCCTGCCCCGCTAACGCCCCGTCTCTCTCTGCCCCCAGGTCTCCTCTCCCCCGGCGTGTCGGTCCCCGTGCAGGTCCCTGGCGGCGACCCGGAGGTCCCCCAGTATTGGCCGCGTCTGTAAAGATGGGAGAAAGCAGATCCTTCCGGGGGGGGTCGAGGGGGGGATGGCTGTGCCTGGCCCCCGGGGGGGCAGACCCCACGGCTGGGGCTGGGGGTGGGAGTCCCCCAGCTGCCCAGGGTAAGTCCTGGCCAGGAAGGGGGAGCCCCCTGCCCCTCTGCGCCCCCATCCCCAGTCATCCCCCCCCCAGGTTCCCGCATGCCAGTGTCTGTCTGTTAGAGCCGCTGTGACCCAGTGTGGTGTGCGTTGGGGGGGACGAACCCCCCATTACCGAGCCCTTCCCCAGGTCCCCCTCCCCTCCCCACTGGGGGGTGGGGGGTGGCACCCCCCGTCTTGCGTTCCCCTCCCCCCACCCCTAGAGAGGGGGGCAGTAAAGAACCGACGGGAGCTGGCAAAGGATTCTGGGACTCCATGGACCCCGCAAAGGATTCTGGGAGAAGCGCTCAGGCCTCGCAAAGGATTCTGGGAGATGCGTCAACTCAGCCTGGCTGGCAAAGGATTCTGGGAAACGTGTCAGCTCCTCATCCTCCTGGGGCATGATGGGATAGTGGGTCCCCCCCCCCACACGCCCCCCCACCACGGGAACCCCCAGATCTTTCCCTGAACGGATGGACCCATCTGGGGCTGAGAGATCCCGAGGGGTGGGGGGGAGGGAGAAAGGCCCAATTCTCCCGCTGCCCTGACCCTTGACCTGTCCCCCCCCCCGGGCCCCCGACACCCCCGTGACCTCACTCCGAGCCCCCCACTGTGATAAGTTGTCTGGTGTGTCAATAAAGCCCGTCTGTAAATAACAACAGGCCCCCGTTGTCCGTCTGTCCGGCCGCCTGTGAGGGAAAGACCCCCCCACCCCAGCGCCCGCCATCAGCCCCACAGGCCCCTCCACCTCCCAGCCAGGGAGACCCTACAATAAACACGTGCCGGGGAGACCCTACAATAAACACGCGCCGGCTGCCACAGGAAATGACTTCTGGCTGTCAACAAGGGCGGGGGGGGGGGGCCTGGGGAGGAAACACCTGGGGCATCCGGGGTGGGGGAGGTGCTGCCCCCCCCAGCTATTCCTGTGTTAGTGTCACCCCCCATCACCAGCTGGGGGGGGCTATGGGGAGCAGGGAGGCTCCAGCTGGGGTGGGGGGGGCTCCTGGATACTTCAACCCTGGCGTCCCCCAGCAGGGGGAGCTGTGTGTGGGGGGCAGATACCCCCTGTCCCCTCATCCCAGCCCCTTAGTCCCACCCGCCCCCACTGCCCCCCTCATCCACTGCCCCTGTCCCCCGCTGCCCCCTCCTCCTGCCCCCGCTGTCCCCCTCCTCGTGCCCCCATCCCCCGCTGCCCCCTCCTCCTGCCCCCATCCCCCACTGCCCCCCTCCTACCCATCCCCCGCTGCCCCCTCCTCCTGCCCCCCATCCCCCGCAGCCCCTCTGCTGCCCCCCATCCGCTGTCCCCCATCCCCCACTGCCCCCCTCATCTGCTGTCCCCCGCTGCCCCCTTCCTACCCATCCCCTGCTGCTCCCCTCCTGTCCCCCATCCCCCGCTGCCCCCCTCCTACCCATCCCCCGCTGCCCCCTCCTCCTGCCCCCCATCCCCCGCTGCCCCCCTCCTCCTGCCCCCATCCCCCGCTGCCCCCTCCTCCTGCCCCCCATCCCCCACAGCCCCTCTGCTGCCCCCCCATCCGCTGCCCCCCTCCTCCTGCCCCCATCCCCCACTGCCCCCCTCCTACCCATCCCCCGCTGCCCCCCTCCTCCTGCCCCCCATCCCCCACTGCCCCCTCCTCCTGCCCCCATCCCCCCCTGCCCCCCTCCTACCCATCCCCCGCTGCCCCCTCCTCCTGCCCCCCATCCCCCGCAGCCCCTCTGCTGCCCCCCCATCCGCTGACCCCCATCCCCCACAGCCCCCCTCATCTGCTGTCCCCCGCTGCCCCCTTCCTACCCATCCCCTGCTGCTCCCCTCCTGTCCCCCATCCCCCGCTGCCTCCCTCCTCCTCCTGCCCCCCATCCCCCACTGCCCCCTCCTGCCCCCATCCCCCGCTGCCCCCCTCCTCCTCCTGCCCCCCATCCCCCACTGCCCCCTCCTGCCCCCCATCCCCCGCTGCCCCCCTCCTACCCATCCCCCGCTGCCCCCTCCTCCTCCTGCCCCCCATCCCCCCCTGCCCCCCTCCATCCGCTGTCCCCCATCCCCCACTGCCCCCTCCTGCCCCCCATCCCCCGCTGCCCCCCTCCTACCCATCCCCCGCTGCCCCCTCCTCCTGCCCCCCATCCCCCGCTGCCCCGCTCCATCCGCTGTCCCCCATCCCCCACTGCCCCCTCCTGACCCCCATCCCCCGCTGCCTCCCTCCTCCTCCTGCCCCCCATCCCCCACTGCCCCCTCCTGCCCCCATCCCCCGCTGCCCCCCTCCTCCTCCTGCCCCCCATCCCCCACTGCCCCCCTCCTACCCATCCCCCGCTGCCCCCCTCCTCCTGCCCCCCATCCCCTCTGCCCCCCTCCTTCCGCTGTCCCCCATCCCCCACTGCCCCCTCCTGCCCCCCATCCCCCGTTGCCCCCCTCTACCCATCCCCCGCTGCCCCCTTCTCCTGCCCCCATCCCCCGCTGCCCCCTCCATCCGCTGTCCCCCCATCCCCCGCTGCCCCCCCTCCTCCCCCCCCCCAGCAGCGCTGCAGCAGAGCTGGTGACAGGGAGCCGGATGCGGCCCCCAGGGCGATGGGGGCGCGAGGGGGGGGGCAGGGGGTGTCAGGACAGATCAGCGTCAGGCCGACATTAAGGGGCCAGGCCGGGCTGGGCGGGAAGATCCGGGCTGGATTCCACACTGCGGGGACGGGAGCCAAGGTGGAGACCCCCCCAGTGCCCCCCAGCACAGTGTCCGCACCCCACTGCCCCCCATTCCCTCCACCCATCCGGCTCCCGCACCCCACTCGCCCCCAGACCCAGGGACGCTGCAGGACACGGCTGGGGCGGGGGGGGGTCCCTGATAAATTCCCAGGTCCCGGAGTCCCAGGAGGCGGCGAGAACCAGCCCCCCACCCCGTTCCACCAAACCTGGCTGCCGCCCCCCAGGCCTGGGGGAGAATCCAGGCCATTTGGGGCCTGATTTAGGGGGTTGGAATATTTGGGGCAAAACTGCCTCCCTGGGCTGCCCCGCTACTGCCCCCCACATCCACCGCCCCCTGCCCCCTCTGCCCCCTCCATCCGCTGCCTCTGCCCCCCGCCCCCCCACATCCACCACCCCCTGCCCCCTCTGCCCCCTCCATCCGCTGCCTCTGCCCCCCGCCCCCCACATCCACCGCCCCCTGCCCCCTCTGCCCCCTCCATCCGCTGCCTCTGCCCCCTGCCCCCCACATCCACCGCCCCATGCCCCCTCCATCCGCTGCCTCTGCCCCCCGCCCCCCACATCCACCACCCCCTGCCCCCTATGCCCTCTCCATCTGCTGCCTCTGCCCCCCGCCCCCCACATCCACCGCCCCCTGCCCCCCATGCCCCCTCCATCCGCTGCCTCTGCCCCCCGCCCCCCACATCCACCGCCCCCTGCCCCCTATGCCCTCTCCATCCGCTGCCTCTGCCCCCCGCCCCCCACATCCACCGCCCCCTGCCCCCTCTGGCCCTCCATCCGCTGCCTCTGCGCCCCGCCCCCCACATCCACTACCTCCTGCCCCCTATTGCCCCTCTCCCCCCACATCCACTGCCCCCTGCCCCCCACTACTCCCATACCCACTGCCTCCTGTCCCTCCTTCTGCCCCTACCCCAACCTGTGCCCCCTTAGCGCCCCCACCCCGCGGCTCAGTGTCTCTCTCGCCCAGTCACGTTGCAGCAGCGCTGGGGCGCGGGGAGCCCGAGGTGGGGGCAGGGGGGGTCGTGTTGCCATGGTTACGAGTTTCACATTCATCCTTAAAGTGACTTGGGGCCTGCGCCCGCCAGCCGAGGGGAGCAGAGCAGGGGGGGGACCCAGGCTGGGATGGGGGGTGCAGGGCAGGGATCCAGGCTGGGATGGGGGGTGCAGGGCAGGGATCCAGGCTGGGATGGGGGGTGCAGGGCGGGGATCCAGGCTGGGATGGGGGGTGCAGGAGTGTGAAGGCCGAGATCTAAAGAGGATTCTGGACTTGAAGATGGGGGATAGAGTGTCCCCCCCAGCCCTGCCGGTGCCCCTCACTCCCGACCCGCAGCCCCCCCCAGCCCTGGGCTCCCCCCAGCCCTGCCGGTGCCCCTCACTCCCGACCCGCAGTCCCCCCCAGCCCTGGGCTCCCCCCAGCCCTGCCGGTGCCCCTCACTCCCGACCCGCAGCCCCTGCTAGCCCAGCCCTGGGCTCCCCCCAGCCCTGCCAGTGCCCCTCACTCCCGACCCGCAGCCCCCCAGCCCTGGGCTCCCCCCAGCCCTGCCGGTGCCCCTCACTCCCGACCCGCAGTCCCCCCCAGCCCTGGGCTCCCCCCAGCCCTGCCGGTGCCCCTCACTCCCGAATTGCAGCACCTCTGTAGCTGAGGTTTGTGACCCTGCGGTGCCCCCACCCGCCTGCCCCAGCTGCTTTGTTCTTAACCCTTTCGGGGTGCGGCTGCCTCTCGGTTCCTGTTGCCGTTGTCGTCCCCCCACCCCCAACGTGGGAACCAGAGACCCACCCACCCGTCCCCCACCCCTGAAACCTTCCCTGCGGGAGGATGTGGTCGGGAGGGCTTGGCAAAGGCTGGGGGGCACCTGAGGGGCGTATGCTCCCTGGGGGCTGAGGGAGCAGGGGGCCTAACAAAGATGTGGGGCACAGGGAGCCCCAGGCTTCCCCCCCACCCCAAGCCCTGCCGGTGCCCCTCACTCCTGACCCGCAGCCCCTGCTCGCCCGGCCCTGGGCTCCCCCCAGCCCTGCTGGTGCCCCTCACTCCCGAGCTGCAGCCCCTGCTAGCCCAGCCCTGCCCCCCCCAGCTCCGCCGGTGCCCCTCACTCCCGACCCGCAGCCCCTGCTCGCCCAGCCCTGCCCCCCCCAGCTCCGCCGGTGCCCCTCACTCCGGACACACACAGCTGAGAGGGGACCGACCTGAACAGGTTGGGCCTGGGGCGGGGGGGCTGATAGGGGTGAGAGAGACCCAAGCCAGCTGCAGCCTGTTTCTACCCCTGTCTCCCAGCCCCAGGGTACCGCTGTTGCCCCTCCCTGAGCTGGGGGGCCAGGCTACCTCCGCAGGAGCCAGGGACTCCGGGCTATGAAGGGGAGGGGGCAGTGATATGGTGGGGCTGGGAGCTCGGACTCCTGGGTTCTCTCCTGGCTCTGGGAGGGGAGTGGGGTCTAGTGGTTAGAACAGGGGGGCTGGGAGCGAGGACTCCTGGGTTCTCTCCTGGCTCTGGGAGGGGAGTGGGGTCTGGTGGTTAGAGCAGGGGGGGTCTGGGAACCAGGACTCCTGGGTTCTCTCCTGGCTCTGGGAGGGGAGTGGGGGCTAGTGGTTAGAGCAGGGGGGGCTGGGAGCCAGGACTCCTGGGTTCTCTCCTGGCTCTGGGAGGGGAGTGGGGGGTGGTCAGAGCATGGGGGAGGGGCTGGGAGCCAGGACTCCTGGGTTCTCCGTGCCTCAGTTTCCCCTCCGGGTGCTGCCCGGAGGCTGCGTGCGCGTGTCCCTCTCTCGCCTCCTCCCCCTCCCCTCAGCCCCCCGCCTCTTCCTGTTTATGAAGCTGGAGCCGGTTCTCGGCGCTGGCTTCCCCCCGGGCCGGAAGCGGCACTTCCCGCCGCGCCCATTGGCTGCGGGGCCGGGGGGGGGGGTTTAAAGGCTGAGCCTGGCGCAGGGTTGCGGGGAGACTCGGGGCGCGGACGGGAGGCGAGCGGCCAAGGGTAAGCGGGGTGGGGGGCTGGGTTACTTGGACGCCTGGGTTCTCTGACCCTCTGTCAGATCTCCCCTCACCCCCAGCTAGAGGCAGGGAGAGAACCCAGGAGTCCTGGCCCCCAGCCCCCCCTGCTCTAACCACCAGCCCCCACTCCCCTCCCAGAGCCAGGGAGAGAACCCAGGAGTCCTGGCCCCCAGCCCCCCTGCTCTAACCACCAGCCCCCACTTCCCTCCCAGAGCCAGGGAGAGAACCCAGGAGTCCTGGCCCCCAGCGACCCCTGCTCTAACCACCAGCCCCCACTCCCCTCCCAGAGCCAGGGAGAGAACCCAGGAGTCCTGGCCCCCAGCGACCCCTGCTCTAACCACCAGCCCCCACTCCCCACCCAGAGCCAGGGAGAGAACCCAGGAGTCCTGGCCCCCAGTGACCCCTGCTCTAACCACCAGACCCCACTCCCCACCCAGAGCCAGGGAGAGAACCCAGGAGTCCTGGCCCCCAGCCCCCCCTGCTCTAACCACCAGACCCCACTCCCCTCCCAGAGCCAGGGAGAGAACCCAGGAGTCCTGGCCCCCAGCCCCCCCTGCTCTAACCACTAGACCCCACTCCCCACCCAGAGCCAGGGAGAGAACCCAGGAGTCCTGGCTTCCAGCCCCCCCCCTGCTCCGACCACCAGACCCCACTTCCCTCCCAGAGCCAGGGAGAGAACCCAGGAGTCCTGGCCCCCAGCGACCCCTGCTCTAACCACCAGACCCCACTTCCCTCCCAGAGCCAGGGAGAGAACCCAGGAGTCCTGGCCCCCAGCGACCCCTGCTCTAACCACCAGACCCCACTTCCCTCCCAGAGCCAGGGAGAGAACTCAGGGTGGGGTGGGGTGGGGTATGTGTGTGGGGGGAGGGGAGGGGAGGTGGCTGAGGACTCTGGGTGCTGAGATACAGAGGGGGGAGCTCCGTGCTGCTGCCTAGGGGTGCACCCATTTGGGCCCCTGGGTTAATCACTCCTGAGTGGGGGTGTGGGGGACCCAGGTCCCCTGTAAATCTGCCAAGGAACCTAGATCTCTCGGCAGAGCGGCTGGGGGTGGTGGTGGGGGGGTCGTTACCAGTAATAGGGACAAGGCTCCATCTGGCTGAGCCCCGACCTGGCTGTTGGTTGTTCACCCGGGGAACTCCTCGGGGCAGGACTGCGGGGCTCTGCAGCCCCTGGCGTGATGGGGGCTGGGACCGCGATTTGGGGGGGAGGGGCTGTGCAGCAGGAGGTGGGGGGTGAGCCCCTCAGTTCCCTGGGGTCCCCCTCCTTGCAGGGCCCCACATCCCAGGCGCAGGGGCTGCACCTTGCTCCCCCCGAAGTGGCTTGACCCAGGCCTGCTCCATCCCCCTCCCCAGGGTTCCTGTGGTTTATCGGGGGGGCACTTCTGTCCCCCCCCCCCCGCAGGAAACAACAGAGCAGAAGGTGGGTGGAGTTAAAGGCCAGAATGGTGGGGGGGGGGCAGCTCAGATGGTGAAGGGGGCAGGAGGGATTTGCTTCTGGTTCTCTGGCACTGGGGTGGGGGGGCTATTTCCCCTGCCAGCCCCTCCAGCGTCTCCCCGCCCCCCATGAGTGCCCCCCCCCCATGAGATACTGCTTCGGAAACCGACAGGGAACCGAAACAGCCGTGAAAAAGGGAAGGAACCGGGGCGGGGGGGGGGGGGGGCGGGAGGAGGAAGAGTCTCGACCCCGCCCCCCAGCCAGATGGGGCTCCTGGGGGGCTGGAAGCCAGAGGGGACCCCCAGCCCTCTGCCCATGTCTCCCCCCATCTCCCCTGCCCCGTCTGACTCCAGCCCGTCTCTCTCGCTCTCTTGCAGGTCGTCCTGCCCAGCGGCGGATCCTGGGGTCTCCCCGAGGCGGCTCTGGGGGGGCCTCTCTGCTCCCCCGTCTCTCCCAACCCTTGTACCAGTGTCATGCTGCAGCGAACCCTGGTGCAGAGGATGGATGAGAAGGGGGGGTGGGAAACCACGCAGCCCCCCCAGGCTCCTGGAACCCCAAAGGCTCAATGTACCCCCCCAAGAACTCCCGACCCGCAGCCCCTTCCTAGCCCAGCCCTGCCCCCCCCCCCAGCCCTGCCGGTGCCCCTCACTCCCGACCCGCAGCCCCCTCCTAGCCCAGCCCTGCCGGTGCCCCTCACTCCCGACCCGCAGCCCCTGTCAGCCCAGCCCTGCCCCCCCCAGCCCTGCCGGTGCCCCTCACTCCCGACCCGCAGCCCCTGCTAGCCCAGCCCTGCCCCCCCCAGCTCTGCCGGTGCCCCTCACTCCCGACCCGCAGCCCCTTCCTAGCCCGGCCCTGCCCCCCCCCCCCCTGCCGGTGCCCCTCACTCCCGACCCGCAGCCCCCTCCTAGCCCAGCTGTGCCCCCCCCCATCCTGCCGGTGCCCCTCACTCCCGACCCGCAGCCCCCTGCCAGCCCAGCCCTGCCGGTGCCCCTCACTCCCGACCCGCAGCCCCTTCCTATCCCGGCCCTGCCCCCCCCAGCCCTGCCGGTGCCCCTCACTCCCGACCCGCAACCCCTTCCTAGCCCGGCCCTGCCCCCCCCAGCCCTGCCGGTGCCCCTCACTCCCGACCCGCAGCCCCGTCCTAGCCCGGCCCTGACACGCCCAGCCCTGCCGGTGCCCCTCACTCCCGTCCCGCAGCCCCCTCCTAGCCCAGCCCTGCCGGTGCCCCTCACTCCCGACCCGCAGCCCCTGCCAGCCCAGCCCTGCCCCCCCCAGCTCTGCCGGTGCCCCTCACTCCCGACCCGCAGCCCCCTCCTAGCCCGGCCCTGCCCCCTCCAGCCCTGCCGGTGCCCCTCACTCCCGACCCGCAGCCCCCACCAAGCCCAGCCCAGCCCCCCCCATCCTGCCGGTGCCCCTCACGCCCGACCCGCAGCCCCCACCTAGCCCTGCCCACCCCCAACCTGCCGGTGCCCCTCACTCCTGAACCGCAGCCCCCTCCTAGCCCAGCCCTGCCCCCCCCCCCCATCCTGCCGGTGCCCCTCACTCCTGACCCGCAGCCCCCTCCTAGCCTGGCCCTGCCCCCCCCATCCTGCCGGTGCCCCTCACTCCCAAC
The DNA here is from genome assembly GCF_020497125.1 of Mauremys mutica. NCBI lineage: Eukaryota > Metazoa > Chordata > Testudines > Geoemydidae > Mauremys > Mauremys mutica. The sequence continues at coordinate 36,739,007 of NC_059086.1, read as the reverse complement.
CCGCAGCCCCCTCCTAGCCCAACCCTGCCGGTGCCCCTCACTCCCGACCCGCAGCCCCCTCCTAGCCCAGCCCCGCCGGTGCCCCTCACTCCCGACCCGCAGCCGTCTCTGTGCTGTGGGGTGTGTACAATAAAGGGGTCTGGCCGGGCGTGGTTGGTTTCCGTGTCGTTTTGGTGGCTGACTCTGGGCCGTTCATTTTTAGGGATTTTTTCCCCGCGTTGATTGATGCTGGGGGGGGGGAGGGGTTGGACAATAATTATTTCACGACAGCTGCGGGGGTGGGGCGCCCCCTGCGCCCCCCGGTGGTGCCTGGCCCCTGGGGCAGGGTCAGTTGGTGGGGGAGCGGCAGGTGCTCTGGGGGGGGGACCCCTGCACACAACTCCTGACCCCCGGCAAACACACAACCCCCCCCCCAGGGCAGGAACCGCGGCCCAGCTGCCCCCTGCCCTCAGCCCCCTCCGGCCCCTTCCCCAGTGACACCCCCGTGCTGCCCCCACCCCATTGCAGCCGCTGCCCCATGCTCCGCAGACTCCCCCACTTCCCCCTGGTGGGGGGGCTCCCCTCCCCCCAGGCTTCCACCCCCCCCCCGTGGTGAAGGGGACGCCCCCCACCAGGGAATCATTTGTCCCCTGCTGCCACCTAGTGGCCACTCCGGGCGGTTGCGCCCCATTGCTGCCTGGACCAGGGCGGGGCCTGGCCAAAAAGGGGCGGGGGGGGATTAGGGGCAGAGGAGCAGGTTGCAATGGGGAGGGAGGCCAGGGCGAAGGGGGGGGGCCCGTGGGGGAGTCACAGGGGCAGGGATCTGCCCCCCCTGGCGCCAGTCTCCTAGGAGTGAAGCCGTCCTGGGCAGGGGCCCGCAGTCCCCTCCAGGCTCTTGGGGCGGCTCCTCGCGGGCGTGGGGGGGGCCCTGGGGGTGCTGGCAGTGACATGGCCCCCCCCGGTGAAGAAGACGGGGCCTGGGGTGTCCCCTGGGCGCAGCCCCTGCCCGGATCCCAGCCCAGCTGCCGTGACCCCTTCTTTGGGTCTCCGGCCGCCAGCCCCCGCTCCCGCCCCTTGGGCTCCAGCTGGGGGGCTTGGGGGGGACACAGGTCCCTCTGGGGTGATGGCTTCTGGGGGCCCCATTGTGCTGTCAGTGACCCGGCCTGCGGGGGGGACACCCCCCAGCTCCCATCGCCTGCCCTGAGAGCAGACTCAGCCCCCTTCACCCCACCCCGTCGCCGTGCGAATGCAGGGGAAACTGAGGCACACACAGGCTTAATCACATCGCTACAGAAAATTCCAAATTCTTCCCAGCGTAGCATGGGGGGTGGGGGTGGTGCACTGGGGGGCAGGTGATGGGTGGGGCGGGTTACAGCCCCCCCAGAATCAGCCCCAGAGCATCAGGCCAGACATATCCTACCTGCCGTGGGGCTCCCACCCTGGGCCCCTTGATTCAGGGGGCAGCAGCCTGGCTCGGGACAGTGGCCCAGTGTGACTCGGGGAGCAGACCCAGCTGCGGTGGGAGGGGCAGACATGGGGCCAGGGGAGTGGCCAGGGAAGCCAGCCTGGGGGGCAGCCAGGGGACCCGTGGGGCAGGTTCTCCAGAGCCATGGGGGCTGCAGTGGGGCTGGCAGATGCCCTTGAACGAGGGAGAGTTGGGGGCTGAAGTTTTGTGGTACCCAGGTAGCACCCCCCCACTTCCCTGCCTCTCCCCTCTGAGCGCCCCAAGAGCCAGGCCCCCCTTCCTTGCCCCTCACCTCTGAGCCCCCCCTTTGCTCTCCAGCCAGATCCCTGCCCCCCAAGTCCAGCCTCATTAGTGCAGGGTGCAAACTGTCCCCCCGCTGCCCCTCACGCATCTGGGTGCCCCAGGCCTGGCTGCATGTCCCTATGCTGACCTAGGCGGTCACAGGCGGGGGTCCCCCCAGCTGAGCGCCCTGCCCGCGGGGGGGGGGGGTGTCCTCTGGCAACCCTGCCCACCCACCATGCCGCAGTGCCACGACCCGGCCCCATGCCCGCACAGGGACACACAGACGGACACGCGCCCCCTCCCATGGGGCCGGATCAGCAGGTGCGACGCAGCGGGACTGGATCCTGTGCGTGCCTCAGTTTCCCCTGTGTGTTACTCAAGTATCCAGCCGGTGGGACAAGGGGGGGGGGTGAGTGCTGCAGTGACCCCTAGAGGGCAGGTGGGATCCCGCCACCAGGCTGCCTGGGCACAGGGACCAGCCCGCCTGGCAACTAGGGCCCGGGGCCCGTCCTCTGCAGGGAGCCAGCCGGTCCGGAGGTGTCGGTGCCGGCCGGCAAAGGGACAAAGGACGGAGGAGGGGCACCGGGCGGGGGTGGGGCTGGGCTGTGGGAAGGGGTCACACTCCTGGTTTGGGACATTGGGGGGGAGGAGTCCAGGGCTCCAGGCTCTGCCCCACCCCCCGAAGATGGACTTTGCTGTCTGTGCTCCCGTCGGCCAATAACCCTGCGGTGATACCGGCTGGCTGAGAGTCCCGGCTGGCTGCGGGGTGGGGGGGCAGGGCCCTTTGGGGGTCCCCTCCGGGTGACCTCGCCGTGGGGAGCTCACAGGGTGACGGGGGGGGGGTGAACGCGCCGGGGTCGGACCCAGGCGGCACCGAAGCCGAGCAGACTCCTGGCCCCGGGTCCCGCCCGGCTTCGCGCCGAGCGGTTCCCGAGCACCCAGCTCGGACGGGGGGCGAACGTCCGGTGCAAAGACTCAGCCGGGCCGAGGGGAGAACCCAGCGGAGACCGGGCCCAGGGCGGCGCCAGCCCGGCGGAGGGGGGGGGGCTGGTACCACCCCGGGGGGCTGGTGCCGCGGGGAATTCAGGCCTCATTTCCCTTCGCTCTGGTTCGTCTTCTCCCTCAGCGGCCCACGAAGCCGCGTGAACCCGCGTCACGGCCCCGCCCGCTGCCACTGCTGTTGGGGGCACCGGGGGCAGGAACCCGCCTGGGCCGGTGTCTGGGAGCAGCTCCCCGGACAGCTCGGGCAGGGGAGGGGTCGGCGGGCAGAGCTCAGGGCTGGGAGCCCGGACTCCTGGGTTCTCTCCCCGGCTCCGGGAGGGAAGGGGGCGTCTGGCACATAGACCTGGCGTGTTCATTCTGGCAGGCAACAGGCAGAGACCTGGTTCTGCCCCAGCCCATCCTGCTCCGGCCGGGCAGGAATGACGCTGAAATCAGGGGTGGGGATTGCAGGCCTTGGGCTCTCAGGGCTGGGAAGTCATGGAAATGGAAACAGTGCCCCTCACTCCCGACCCGCAGCCCCCTGCTAGACCAGCCCTGCCCCCCCAAGCCCTGCCGGTGCCCCTCACTCCCGACCCGCAGCCCCCTGCTAGACCAGCCCTGCCCCCCCAAGCCCTGCCGGTGCCCCTCACTCCCGACCCGCAGCCCCTGCCAGCCCAGCCCTGCCCCCCCCAAGCCCTGCCGGTGCCCCTCACTCCCGACCCGCAGCCCCTGCCAGCCCAGCCCCGCCGGTGCCCCTCACTCCCGACCCGCAGCCCCTGCCAGCCCAGCCCTGCCGGTGCCCCTCACTCCCGACCCGCAGCCCCCTGCCAGCCCAGCCCTGCCGGTGCCCGTCTCTCTCGCGGAGGGCTCAGCGTGTGACTCATGGCTGCGGGTTTTCGTTCCAGTGATAAATCTTTATTCCTGGGATAATTGTTCCCCACCCGGAAGCGCTGGGGCCATTTCCTTCTCGTGCTGGGAAGCTCCTGGCTGCCAACCGATGCCAGGCAGCGCCACCGACCCAGGATTTCCCCACGATCCCGCACCGTCACGGGCAGGATGACGGAGGGGGGTCCACTGAGTCTGTGTGGCTCTGCCGGTGCCCCTCACTCCCGACCCGCAGCCCCCCCAGCCGTGCCGGTGCCCCTCACTCCCGACCCTCAGCCCCTCCAACCCTGCCGGTGCCCCTCACTCCCGACCCGCAGCCCCCCCAGCCCTGCCGGTGCCCCTCACTCCCAACTTGCAGCCCCCAGCCCTGCCGGTGCCCCTCACTCCCGACCCGCAGCCCCTGCCAGTCCAGGTGGGGGCCGGGGGTGTGTTGTGGGAGCAGCGTTTGTCCCGGTCACCCCACCCCCGGTTTCCGCCTGTTTATCCTTCCAAATCACTTCCAAAGTTCAAGGAACCAAAGGAGAATTATAAACAAATTCTCAGCTCTGGAAATAAACTAACCCCCCCCCCTGCCGTCTGCCCCCTGCCGCCCCCCCCGGCGATAAATACGCAGGTGGTGTCTAAAAGCATCTAACAATCACTGGCTTCCTGCCCCACATCCGGCTGCCCAGCCCGGCCCCGCGGCCGCTCACTGGGGCAGGGGCATGGGGTGGGGGGGGGTCAGTGCCCCCCAAGGCAGAGCCCAGGGACACACACACAGGCCCAGTGCCTCCCCCCCACATCCTAGGCTCACCAGTGCCTGTCCCCACCCCAGGCCTGGGCTCCCTGGATTTCGTCCCCGCCGCCCCACATCTTGCCCCGCCCCCGGCCGTTCCAGGAGCCCTGGTTCCCTTTCAGTGTGTTTCGCCGCACTAGGATGTGCACCTGCGTCACCCGCCCCCCGCCTGTCACCCGCATCCCAGCTGCTTCCCACCCGTCCCCCCCCCATTGTTTTCAGCCCCCAGCACACACAAGACGCAGACGCAGCCCGGTCCTGTTATTTCCTGTCGGGAGCCCTCCAGGTGCTGCGGAAAACCCAGCCGCTTCCAAGGACAAGGAGACTGAGCCGGGCCGACCCCCTCCCCCTGTGGCCTGAGCTGGGGAGAGAACCCAGGAGTCCTGGCATCCAGCCCCCCCCCACTCGTTTTACCCAAGGCAGTCGGCCTGTGGAACTCCCTGCCGCAGGATGCTGCGAAGGCCAAGGCTAGAACAGGGCTCAGAAGAGACCTAGCCAGGTCCCTGGGGGACAGGCCCATCGGTGGCCATTAGCCAGGCTGGGCAGGGATGGGGGTCCCAGGCCTCTGTTTGCCAGGAGCTGGAGATGGGTCACTCGACGGTGCCCCCTGCTGTTCGGTCCCTCGGGGGCGGCTGGCGGCTGCCGGCACACGGGACACTGGGCTGGACGGAGCTTTGGTCTGACCCAGTCTGGCCATTCTGATGTTCCACTAGACCCCACTGTCCTCCCCACAAACCCAGGAGTCCGGACTCCCCCCCCCCCGCTCTAACCACCAGCCCCCACTCCCCTCCCAGAGCCGGGGAGAGAACCCAGGAGTCCTGGCTCCCCGCCCCCCGTGCTCTAACCACCAGACCCCACTCCCCTCCCAGAGCTGGGGAGAGAACCCAGGAGTCCGGGCTCCCCGCCCCCCGTGCTCTAACCACCAGACCCCACTCCCCTCCCAGAGCTGGGGAGAGAACCCAGGAGTCCTGGCTCCCCGCCCCCCGTGCTCTAACCACCAGCCCCCACTCCCCTCCAGAGCCAGGCAGAGAACCCAGGAGGGGAGCCCGTGGGGGGGTGAGTTGGGCTGGGAGGGAACCTCTCACATGCCCACCCCAGACTCTTGCTCTGATCCCACCCTTTCCCGACTCGCCAGCAGCCCCCTGGGGGGGGCAGGAATTGCCTGTGTGCCCCCCCGGTCCAGGAAATCAGGCCAGGTTGAGCCAAGTTTCATTTCAGCTCACCTGGCGGGGGAGGGAGCAGTGGGAATTGGGGGGGGGCACTAGGACCTTCGGTGGGGGGAGACGTGGGGCAGGGGGGCACTGGGGAGGGTCTCTGGTTTCAGGGGAGCCTTGGTGCCCGTCCTAACCCTGGGGGGGCAGGGCTGCCCCCCCGCCTGTCACACGAGTGTGCAAAGGGGGGTTAGGTCACACTCACACGTGCGGTGCACGGGGGGGGGGGAGGTTCCCTCTGATCGACACCCCCAGACTTGGCCTGTCCATGAGCACCAGATATGGGGAGAGGGGGAGGCCGGTAACTGAGCCCCCCCCCCGATCCGTTCTGCCCCCCCCACCCCAGGGCCAGAGGAGCAGGGGGTTTCTAGCAGGGAATTTCCTATCGCGGCTGGGGGGGGGGGAATTCCAGCTCAAGGCACTTGGGGGGGGGGGAGCCCTGTACAAAACCCCTCCCCCAGCCCTGCCGGTGCCCCCCACTCCCGACCCGCAGCCCCTGCCAGCCCAGCCCTGCCCCCCCCAGCCCTGCTGGTGCCCCCCACTCCCGACCCGCAGCCCCTGCCCCCCCCCAGCCCTGCCGGTGCCCCCCACTCCCGACCCGCAGCCCCTGCCAGCCCAGCCCCCCCCAACCCTGCCGGTGCCCCTCACTCCCGACCCGCAGCCCCTGTCGGCCCAGCCCCCCCCCCCCCCCCAGCATCCCAGACAGGTTCCCGCCGGATCCCTTTCCGGGGGCGGGGGGGGGGCGGTGAGTCAGCCCAGGAGACGTGGGAATTTGCATCCGCGGCCCCTTGATGTGTGGGGCCCGGCACGTACCTCAGTGCCCCACTGGGGGGAGGGGCAGTGGGGCGGTAGGAGCGGGGGGGGGCAGGGGTCGGGGGACTAGTGAACCCGCTCGTGAACCCCCCCTGCCCGATATTCGGTCGGAGGGGGGGGGTCGCAAACACCCTTTACCCCCCCCCCCGGCTGAGACCCTTGGCGGGGGGGCGGGGTATGAGTCCCCCCCTTCCCCCCTCCCGGGATCTCCCCCCCCCCGGGAGCTGTAAAGAGCCGCCCCGCCCCCCCCCCGTCTCCCCTCCCCCGCCCCCGCCGCCGGGATATAAGGGGACCAGCCGCGCCGCGAATCCATCCGCACCAGCCAGCCGGTCCCGGACAGACAGACAGACATCGGCCCCCGCCCCTGACAGCAGGTAGGACCCGCCCCGCCCCCGGGAGGGGGGCTTTAGTCAGCCCGGACTCCTGGGTTCTCTCCCCGGCTCTGGGAGGGGAGTGGGGTCTGCTGGTTAGAGCAGGGGGAGCTGGGAGCCAGGACTCCTGGGTTCTCTCCCTGGCTCTGGGAGGGGAGTGGGGTCTGCTGGTTAGAGCAGGGGGAGCTGGGAGCCAGGACTCCTGGGTTCTCTTCCCCGGCTCTGGGAGGGGAGTGGGGTCTGGTGGTTAGAGCAGGGGGGCTGGGAGCCGGGACTCCTGGGTTCTCTCCTCAGCTTTGGGAGGGGAGTGGGGGCTAGTGGTTAGAGCGGGGGGGGGGGCTGGGAGCCAGGGCTCCTGGGTTCTCTCCTCGGCTCTGGGAGGGGAGTGGGGTCTGGTGGTTGGAGCAGGGAGGGGGGCGGCTGGGTGCCCGGACTCCTGGGTTCTCTCCCCTGCTGACTGGCTGGTTCTCTTCCAGGCTCTCCGCCATGGTGCCCCTCGAACTGGTCTCGCTGCTCGTGGTGACTCTGGCAGGCCGGTGTGAGTCGCAGCGGATGGGGGAGCCCCCGGCCAGGTGAGGGCTGAGGGGGGCAGGGCGAGACTCCAGCCAGGAGGGCGGACGGGGGGGGCTCCATTTTGTGGGGAACCCGGCTGGGAAGGGGATGCTGAGTGAAGGGGTCTGTGTGGGGGAGGGATGAAGGGTTGGGGGGCTTGGGGACCCTCCCCCCACATTGGGGCTCTTTCCCCAATCTCCCCTTCTCCACTGTAGATGGCACCCGCCGCCCGTGATCTCCTTCCTGCAGCAGTTGCGGGGGGCCCAGAGGGCCCCCCCCCTGGCAGCGCCTGCCCGTTGGGAGCCTGGCCCAGCAGCTGGAGCCAGGCCTGCGTGGTACGTCCAGCCGGAGGACGCGGGAGAGGCGCTTGGCCTGCCCAGGAGGTAAGTTCGGGGTAGTTCAGGGGCGGGGAGGGGGTGTCATGGGGTCAGAACCCCCCCTCCACTTCCAAGGGGCAGGGGGAGGAAAGGTGGGGGCCCAGCTGTTCCCTCATCGGAGCTGGGAGAGAACCCAGGAGTCCTGGCTCCCAGCCTCCCCCTGCTCTAACCACTAGACACCGCTCCCCTCCCAGAGCTGGGGTGGAACCCAGGAGTCCTGGCTCCCAGCCCCCCCCCCCCTGCTCTAACCACCAGACCCCTCTCCCCTCCCAGAGCTGGGGTGGAACCCAGGAGTCCTGGCTCCCAGCCCCCCCTGCTCCAATCACTAGACACCGCTCCCCTCCCAGAGCTGGGGATGGAACCCAGGAGTCCTGACTCCCAGCCCCCCCTGCTCTAACCACCAGACCCCTCTCCCCGCCCAGAGCCAGGGATGGAACCCAGGAGTCCTGACTCTCAGCCCCCCCTGCTCTAACCACTAGACCCCTCTCCCCGCCCAGAGCCAGGGATGGAACCCAGGAGTCCTGGCTCCTAGCCCCCCCCCCTGCTCTAACCACTAGACCCCACTCCCCTCCCAGAGCTGGGGATGGAACCCAGGAGTCCTGACTCTCTCTCTCTCTCTCTCTCTCTGCCCGCCCAGCCCCCGGCGCCGGATCCCCCGCCAGCTCTCTCTGCAGACGACTGGGCGCGGCTGCCAGCTGGGCACGTGTCAGACCCATCGCCTCTTCAACTGGCTGTACCACATCGGGGCCAGCGACCACAAAGACGACTCCCAGAAGGACATGGCCGACCCCATGGGCTACGGGCGCCGGCGCCGCCGGGAGGGGAGCCCTGGCTGGCACCGGGGGCCTGCCCCCCACCGGGACAGCACCCGCTGAGAGCAGGGCTGGGTGCGGCCGGGGCACAGGGAGCCCCACCCCGCAGAGACACAGCCTGAGCCGGGGGCGGCCCAGCACCTCTGCCTGGAGACACACGGCACCGGCTGAGAAGAGGGGGAGGGCACAGCCGGGGGGGGCTGGCACCCACTGGCACGCGCACCCCCACCCTGGGGAGACACTGCCACCTACCCGCCCACACCGGCTCCTTGCTGCCCCCTGCAGGCAGCCGTGGTGGCTGCCTCATGCACCCCATGGCAAAGGGGCAGCCGGCCCCCCAGAGCGGGGGATCGGACCAAGGATTGTGCCGGGGGGGTGTGGAGATATGCCCCCCCCCGCCCAGCAGCGCTTGCCCATCTACAGTGAGCAGCCCGGCAGCACCCAGGGACCCCCAAGTGGTGCTGTGGGACAGGGCAAGAGGGGGGGAGACAGACTGTGGGGTGGGGGGGTCCTCCTGGGCCCCTGAATAATGGGCTATGGGGCCTATGGCCTGATGTGCAAATAAAGAGGTTTATTTGAACAGACAGAGACACATCCTCCAGTTGTGGGGGGGGGAACCCGAGGGGGTCAGCCAACGGGGGATTGGCCTCGGGGTACAGCCACTCCCCTCCCAGAGCCAGGGAGAAAACCCAGGAGTCCTGGCTCCCAGCTACCCCACCCCCCGCTCTAACCACTAGACCCCACTCCCCTCCCAGAGCCAGGGAGAAAACCCAGGAGTCCTGGCTCCCAGCTACCCCACCCCCCGCTCTAACCACTAGACCCCACTCCCCTCCCAGAGCCAGGGAGAAAACCCAGGAGTCCTGGCTCCTAACTACCCCACCCCCCGCTCTAACCACTAGACCCCACTCCCCTCCCAGAGCCAGGGAGAAAACCCAGGAGTCCTGGCTCCCAGCCCCCCCCCCCCGCTCTAACCACTAGACCCCACTCCCCTCCCAGAGCTGCCTATCAGAGGGTAGCTGCATTTACGGAGACAACCCCACCGGGGTGGCGGGGGGCACAGGGTGGGTGGCGAATGGGCTGTTCGCCTCCGGCTGGGGGTGGGCTGTGCGGAGGGGTGGGACGCTGCGGGGTCCAGCTGCTGCCTCCTGCCAGCCACAAGGGGGCAGCACCAACACACAGCTTGGCAAAGGATTCAGCCCCCTCCCCGGCTGGGATAGAACCCAGGAGTCCTGGCTCCCAGACCCCCCCCCCGCTCTAACCACTACACCCCACTCCCCTCCCAGAGCCAGGAGCGAACCCAGGAGTCCTGGCTCCCACCCATCGCTCCCAGCGTGGCAGTGGGGTGGGGGATTTCAGGACCCCTCCCAGACACTTTGGTCATGGAGACCCCCCCCCAGATCCTGTTGTGGGGGGGGACCGGCCCCCACCACGGGACACGGCAGGCCATGCGAAGAACAAGCCATGGGGCAGGATGGCCACACCGGTTGGGGGGCCAGCGGGCATCCGGCCTGGGGCCGGCGGCGTCATCAAAGCGGGGAATTGCCCGGGGGCCGGAGCCGTCAGGGGCACGGCTACCAAGGGGGGGAGCCCGGCAGGATCTGGGGGCGCTGGCGGGGGGTGGCCTGAATGGGGGGCTGTCGTCTGGGGGGTCTCAGCAGGGTGGAAGACACGGGACGTCCCTGCACCGCTCGGCCCTGGGGGAGAGGGAGGGCAGGTGAACCCCCCAGGGCCGTTCGGCCAGGGCCTGAGCCCAGGGCTCGGCCCCGGGCGGGGGGATCGGGCTCCCCGTGGCCACGGGGGGAGCTCTGGCCCTGGCCCCCAGGGGGTCGGGGTGGGCCCAGCACTGGGCCATTCGAAGGGCAGCCTGGCCGGGGGTGGGGCCATCCGGGGCCCCTCCCGCCCCACGGCGCCCCCAGGAAACAACTTCCCCCCCGTCCCGCCTTCTGGCCCCTGGCGGAGCCCAGGGCTAGCACGGGGCGTCCCCCTCCTCTGGGACCCCGGGGGCTGTGCCCCCCCAGCCCCCCTTCCCCCTGTGACCCCTGCCCCACGCTCGCCCCTGCTCTCACCTCCTCCTCCTCCAGCCCCACCCCTCCCCCTCCCCCTCCCCCACTCTTACCCCTCCTCCAGCCCCCCCCTCTGGCCCAACCCTTCCCCACTATTACCCCTCCTCCAGCCCCACCCCTCCCCTGCCCTCCCCCTCCCCCACTATTACCCCTCCTCCAGCCCCACCCCTCCCCTGCCCTCCCCCTCTGGCCCAACCCTTCCCCCCAGCCTCCCCCCTCCCCCCTCCCCCACTCTTACCCCTCCTCTTGCCCCATCCCTCCCCGAGCACTGCCCCTCCCCCACTATTACCCCTCCCCCACCTCCTCTCGTCCCACCCCTCCCCCCACTATTACCCCTCCTCTTTCCCCATTCCTCCCCCCCATTACTCCTCCCCCTCCCCCACTATTACCCCTCTTCTCGCCCCATCCCCGCCCCTCCCCCATTCTCTCTCTCCCCCCCCACTTCCATCCCTCAGTCCCGCCCCCTCACTCCCGGCTCTGACGCTCCGCGCAGGCTCCAGACACGTGTCCCGTCCCCCGCCCCAGTTCTCCGGGAGGCCCCGGCGCCGCCGCGATCAGCTGGGCGAGGGGCGAGTGGGGCGGGGGGCAGAGGGGCGGGGTAGGAGCGAGGGGGTGAGGAGGCTAGAAGGGGGGGATGGGCTAGGAGGGGGGGGAGGGGGCAGCAGGGAGGGGCCCGTCCCCAGCCTGGGGGGGGGGGGTCTCAGGACGCTGCCAACCGCTTGCAGCGCAGCGGACACCCCGGCTTGGATCCTGCGGGCAGGAAGGTGAGTGAGGCGGTGGGAGCCAGGACTCCTGGGTTCCCTCTCTGGCTGAAGGGGCGTGGCTAGAGCGGTGTGTGTGTGTGGGGGTGTTTGGGAGTCAGGACTCCTGGGTTCTCTGTATGGCTGGAGGAGGGGGGAGCGGGGTCTAGTGGTTAGAGCGGTGGGAGGGGGTGTTTGGGAGTCAGGACTCCTGGGTTCTCTGTATGGCTGGAGGAGGGGGGAGCGGGGTCTAGTGGCTAGAGCGGTGTGTGTGGGGGGGTGTTTGGGAGTCAGGACTCCTGGGTTCTCTGTATGGCTGGAGGAGGGGGGAGCGGGGTCTAGTGGTTAGAGCGGGGGGGGGGGGTGTTTAGGAGTCAGGACTCCTGGGTTCTCTGTATGGCTGGAGGAGGGGGGAGCGGGGGCCTAGTGGTTAGAGAGGGGGGTGGGGTTGTTTGGGAGCCAGGACTCCTGGGTTCTCTCCCCGGCTCGGGGAGCTGACAGGCGGTGTGTTTCCCCAGCCCATCGATATTCTTTGTATTGAGATTCCAGCCCCCGGGGGAGCCTGTCTCTCAGGGGCTGATGGGATGGGGGGGGGGGCAGCGCCGGGGCTGGGATCCCCAGGGGGAGGGGGGAGGCTCCCTGGGCCGTCTGTGATCGATGGGTGCTGAGTGCGGGGTGGGGGTGGGGCCCAGATGGGTAGGGGGGTGTAGCGGGGGAAGGGGCTGGGAGCCAGGACTCCAGGGGTCCTTGGGAGCAGTGAAGGGTCTAGTGGGTTGGAGCCTCCCCATTCTAACCCACTAGCCCCCCCCCGAGCCTGGGAGAGAACCCAGGAGTCCTGGCTCCCAGCCCCCCCCGCTCTAACCACTAGACCCCACTCCCCTCCCAGAGCCGGGGATGGAACCCAGGCATCCTGAGTACCAAGGTTCTGCTCTGCCCACCTCCCCCCTCTGCTCTATCTGAGTCCAGGTGCGGGGAAGGTCACAGCCCCCAGAGCGTCTCCTGGGAGCCAGGGAGTAAAGGTCCCTGGCGGGGGACGTGTTTGCCAGGCACAAGCGGGCAGCTGGCCTCCGGACTCCTGGGTTCTATTCCGCCTCTTCCATCCTTCCCAGCCTCAGTTTCCCCAGAGGTACAGCGAGCCTGCTTTGATCTGTGGGGCAGGGACTGCGTGCTGCTGTGGGGCTGGGCAGCGCCCGGCCGGGGGGCCCCGTTCTGGGTCAGGGGCTGTGGAGAGCCTGGGGCGATTGGGGACGGTGGGGGGCTGATCTGGGTTAGGGGTGGGGCTGTGACGTCCCTGGGTTCCCTCCCCAGCCCTGTGAGGGGAGTGGGGCCTATTGGTTAGAGCTGGGGGGCTGGGGGCAGGACTCCTGGGTTCCATCCCTGGCTCTGGGAGGGGAGTGGGGGCTAGTGGTTAGAGCGGGCGGTGGGGGAGACCGGATCTCTTCCTTCCTCTCACTCCCTGGGAGTCTGAGATGTCTCCACCCCCCCCCCCATGCCGGGGTGCTGGATTGTGACCTCAGCAGCGCATCGGGGTGAGGTCACTGCGGAGCTGGGGCTGGACCGGCTGGTGCTGGCAGGTCTGGGCCCATTGGCAGTGCCCAGGTACGGCAGGTGCCCGTGACCCCCCCCCGGCTCTGTCCCCGGGGAGGGGGCCTCTCTCTGCCCCCCCCCCCAACCGGCCGGAGTCAGGCCAGGAGCTCCCTCTGCGGTGCTGGGGCCAAAGGGCTAACGGGGGACACTGGGGGTTGGGGGCAGGGGGCGTTCGGTCCCGGGGCTGGCGCCGGGTCCGCGGGCGAGAGGGAGGTTGGTCCGGGGGGGCTGGGGGCAGAGAGGAGGCTGAGGAAAGGGGCAGAAAACCTGCCCCAGAGTGAGAGGCGCCGGGAGCCCCAGCTCTGCTGATCCCCACGGGGCAGGGGGGGGCGGGCTGAGCCCGGCGGCAGGTCCCTACGCACAATTCTGCACCCGTGGGCTCGGCAGCCAGGCTGGGCTGGAGCCAGGCTGTAAATATGGGGCTGGCTCTGACCAGGGAGGGGAATGACCCCACGGACGAGTCCCCAGCGTAGGCGGGACGGGGAAGTGGTGGAGGTGTGGGGCCTGCGTATCCAGGGACCCCTCTGGGGTGGGGTGCGGGGGCTGGGTGTCCGGGGACCCCTCTGGGGTGGGGTGTGGGGGCTGGATATATGGGGACCCCTCTGTGGTGAGTCGTGGGGGCTGGGTGTCCAGGGACCCCTCTGGGGTGAGTCGCGGGAGCTGGATATATGGGGACCCCTCTGGGGTGGGGTGCGGGGGCTGGGTGTCCAGGGACCCCTCTGGGGTGAGTCGTGGGGGCTGGGTGTCCGGGGACCCCTCTGTGGTGTGTCGTGGGGGCTGGGTGTCCAGGGACCCCTCTGGGGTGAGTCGCGGGGGCTGGATATATGGGGACCCCTCTGGGGTGGGGTGCGGGGGCTGGGTGTCCGGGGACCCCTCTGGGGTGGGGCGCGGGGGCTGGATATATGGGGACCCCTCTGGGGTGGGGTGCGGGGGCTGGGTGTCTGGGGCTCTCCCCAGAGCCTTAGGGGGGGTTAGTCGCCTGACTCCCAGCCCCCCCTTAGCACCGGGGTAGGACCCAGGCGTCCTGGCATGTCAGTGCCCCCCCCCGACGGCCCCTCTCTCTCTGCCCCAGCGCCCGCTAGCGCCCCCCAGCCATGGCGGAGGCTCACCAGGCCGTGGCCTTCCAGTTCACGGTCTCGCCCGAGGGGGTCGACCTGCGGCTCAGCCATGCGGCCCTGAAGCAGGTCTACCTGGCCGGCCTGCGCTCCTGGAAGAAGAAAATCACCCGGCTCCGGGTATGGGGGAGACCCCACTGGGGCTGGGGAGGAGCTGTGGGGTCTGACTGTGGGGTGGGGGGGGAGATTGAGGGGCAGGGGGCTGGGAGTTACCCAAGAGGTCAGACTGGGGCAGAGATTGCGGGCTGGGGGGGTGAGGAGTCAGACTGTGGGGCTGGGGGTTAGAGGGGGAACTGGGGGGTCAGACTGAGAAGCAGGGATCTGGGGGGTGTTGGGGGGTCAGAGTGAGGAGCAGGGATCTGGGGGGAGGTAATAAGGTAATAATTGGAGATATACCCATCTCCTAGAACTGGAAGGGACCTTGAAAGGTCATCGAGTCCAGCCCCTGCCTTCACTGGCAGGACCAATTTTTGCCCCAGATCCCTAAGTGGTCCCCTCAAGGATTGAACTCACAACCCTGGGTTTAGCAGGCCAATGCTCAAACCACTGAGCTATCCCTGCCCCCTTCCCTCAGCTCCAAACTGGGAGTTGGGGGGTCAGACTGAGGTGCAGGGATCTGGGGGGAGTCGGGGGTCAGAGTGAGGAGCGGGGAGCTGGGGGCTGGGGGGAGCTGGGGGGTCAGAGTGAGGAGGAGGAATCTGGGGGCTGGGGGGAGTCGGGGGTCAGAGTGAGGAGCAGGGATCTGGGGGCTGGGGGGAGTCGGGGCTCAGAGTGAGGAGCAGGGATCTGGGATCTGGGGGGACCTGGGGGGTCAGAGTGAGGAGCAGGGATCTGGGGGCTGGGGGGACCTGGGGGGTCAGAGTGAGGAGCAGGGATCTGGGGGCTGGGGGAGCTGGCGGGTCAGAGTGAGGAGCAGGGAGGTGGGGGCTGGGGGGACCTGGGGGGTCAGAGTGAGGAGCAGGGATCTGGGGGCTGGGGGAGCTGGGGGGTCAGAGTGAGGAGCAGGGAGCTGGGGGGTCAGAGTGAGGAGCAGGGATCTGGGGGGAGCTGGGGGGTCTGAGTGAGGAGCAGGGATCTGGGGGGAGCTGGGGGGTCAGAGTGAGGAGCAGGGATCTGGGGGCTGGGGGAGCTGGGGGGTCAGAGTGAGGAGCAGGGATCTGGGGGCTGGGGGGTCAGAGTGAGGAGCAGGGATCTGGGGGGAGCTGGGGGGTCAGAGTGAGGAGCAGGGATCTGGGGGGTCAGAGTGAGGAGCAGGGATCTGGGGGGAGCTGGGGGGTCAGAGTGAGGCGCAGGGATCTGGGATCTGGGGGGAGCTGGGGGGTCAGAGTGAGGAGCAGGGATCTGGGGGGTCAGAGTGAGGAGCAGGGATCTGGGGGCTGGGGGGAGCTGGGGAGTCAGAGTGAGGAGCAGGGATCTGGGGGCTGGGGGAGCTGGGGGGTCAGAGTGAGGAGCAGGGATCTGGGGGCTGGGGGGAGCTGGGGAGTCAGAGTGAGGCGCTGGGATCTGGGGGCTGGGGGGTGTTGGGGGGTCAGAGTGAGGAGCAGGGATCTGGGGGCTGGGGGGTGTTGGGGGGTCAGAGTGAGGAGCAGGGATCTGGGGGCTGGGGGGAGCTGGGGGGTCAGAGTGAGGAGCAGGGATCTGGGAGCTGGGGGGAGCTGGGGGGTCAGAGTGAGGACCAGGGATCTGAGGGGAGCTGGGGGGTCAGAGTGAGGAGCAGGGATCTGGGGGGAGCTGGGGAGTCAGAGTGAGGAGCAGGGATCTGGGGGGAGCTGGGGGGTCAGAGTGAGGAGCAGGGATCTGGGGGGAGTTGGGGGGGTCAGACCTGGGATCAGGGAGCTGGGGGGGAGGAGCTGGGCTCTGGCCTGGCCCCGTGCTGCTTCCCCTCCCCCGCTGACCCCCGTCTCCCCCCACAGAACAGCCTGGTGACGGGCGTGTTCCCCGCCAGCCCGGCCAGCTGGCTGGTCATGGCCGCAGCCATCCTGGCCAGCCAGGCCTCCCGCCTCGACCCCTCCATGGGGCTCATCGGCAAGATCAAGGAGCACCTGCCCGCCAGGTGGGGGGGTATGGGGGGCAGGGCCAGGGATACGTGTGGGGCTGGGGGAGGGAGGCTGGGCTGGGGGCTCAGGGGCACTGGGGAGGGCATAGGGGGGCAGGGCCAGGGATATGTGTGGGGCTGGGGGAGGGAGGCTGGGCTGGGGGCTCAGGGGCACTGGGGAGGGCATAGGGGGGCAGGGCCAGGGATACGTGTGGGGCTGGGGGAGGGAGGCTGGGCTGGGGGCTCAGGGGCACTGAGGAGGGCCTGGGGGGCAGGGCCAGGGGGCTGAGGGAAGGGGGCTGGGGGTGTTGGGGGGACTGGGGGGGTCAGGGGGCAGGGCCAGGGGGCATTTGGGGCTGAGGGAAGGGGGCTGTGCTGGGGGTGTTTGGGGGAGAGGGAGGCGGTGCTGGGGGGCACAGAGGAGGGCAGGGCTGGGGGGCAGGGCCAGGGGGTGTGTGGGGCTGAGGAAGGGGGCTGGGCTGGGGGGCTCGGGAGCACTGGGGGGCAGGGCCAGGGGGCGTGTGGGGCTGAGGGAAGGGAGCTGGGCAGGGGTGTTTGGGGGAGAGGGAGGCGGTGCTGGGGGGCACAGAGGAGGGCAGGGCTGGGGGGCAGGGCCAGGGGGCGTGTGGGGCTGAGGGAAGGGGGCTGGGGGTGTCGGGGGGGCAGGGCCAGGGATACGTGTGGGGCTGGGGGAGGGAGGCTGGGCTGGGGGCTCAGGGGCACTGGGGAGGGCATGGGGGGCAGGGCCAGGGATATGTGTGGGGCTGGGGGAGGGATGCAGGGCTGGGGGGCTCGGGGGCACGGAGGAGGGCCTGGGGGGCAGGGCCAGGGGGCTGAGGGAAGGGGGCTGTGCGGGGGGGCTTGGGGGCACTGGGGAGGGCATCGGGGGGCAGAGCCAGGGGGCGTGTGGGGCTGAGGGAAGGGGGCTGGGGGGGTCGGGGGGGCAGGGCCAGGGGGCGTGTGGGGCTGAGGGAAGGGGGCTGGGGGGGTCGGGGGGCAGGGCCAGGGGGCGTGTGGGGCTGAGGGAAGGGGGCTGGGGGGGTCGGGGGGGCAGGGCCAGGGGGCGTGTGGGGCTGAGGGAAGGGGGCTGGGCTGGGGGTGTTTGGGGGGGAGGGAGGCAGGGCTGGGAGGCTCGGGGGGGTCACCGGAGAGGGGGTGGCCCCCCCACTGACCCCGCCCCGCCCCCCGCAGCGCGTACCTGTCGGAGCCGGCCCGGGCGGGGCTGGGGGCTCTGGCCTTCGCCACCCTGCTGTGGCTGGGGCTGGTGGTGACCATGCGGGGGGCCCTGCGGGCTCTGCTCTGCTACCACGGCTGGATGGGCGAGGAGCACGGGCGCCCCTCCCACGCCACCAAGTGCTGGCTGGTAGGTGCGGGGCCCGGGGGGGCTGGGACGTGCTGGGGGCCCCGGGGGGGCTGGGACGTGCCGGGCCCCGGGGGGCTGGGACGTGCTGGGGGCCCCGGGGGGACTGGGACGTGCTGGGGGGGCTGGGACGTACCGGGGGCCCGGGGGGGCTGGGACGTGCTGGGGGCCCCGGGGGGACTGGGACGTGCTGGGGGGGCTGGGACGTACCGGGGGCCCGGGGGGGCTGGGACGTGCTGGGGGGGGCTGGGACGTGCCAGGGCCCCGGGGGGGCTGGGACATGCTGGGGGCCCCGGGGGGGGGGTGGTACCTTCTGGGGGACCCCATGGGCGGGGGCTGGGATGTGCCAGGGGCCCCGGGGCCATGTGGGGGGCTGCTATGTCCTGAGGCTGCGGGGGGGGGGGGCTGGTACCTTCTGGGGGACCCCATGGGCGGGGGCTGGGATGTGCTAGGGGCCTTGGGGCCATGTGGGGGGTGGTACATCCTGGGGCTGCAGGTGGGGGGGCTGGTCCCTTCTGGGGGGCCCCATGGGGGGCTGCGATGGGCCACAGGGGGTGCCCCCATGCTGCTGTGGCTCAGGCCTGGCATGTACCATGGTGTGGGGGGGCAGGAGCTAGGATGGGGGGGCTGAAACTATCCGGGGGGGGGCTCGCTCCCCGGCTGGCCAGTTGGGGGTCACTGCTCTGCCCCCCCAGGCGCTGGTGAAGATCTTTGCCGGCCGCAGGCCCATGCTGTACAGCTACCAGGCCTCCCTGCCACGGCTCCCCGTGCCCCCCGTCAGCGACACGGTGCAGCGGGTGAGCGACCGCGGGGGGGGGGGAGAACCTGGGGAAGGGGGGGCTGGGTTCTCGGAGGGGGGCTGGTGGCTGGGGGGAATCCTGGGGCGGGGGTCTGGACTGCCGTGGGGGCTGGTGGAGGGGGGAAGTTGGGGGGGTCCTGGGAAGGGGGGTTCTGGGGGACTGGCGCTGGTGGAGGGGGAGTCGGGGGGGGAGTTGGGGGGGTTTGGGAAGGGGGGTTCTGGGGGACTGGCGCTGGTGGAGGGGGAGGTCCGGGGGGGGAGCTGGGGGGGGTGGGGGACGGGGGGGTGTGGGGGCCTGGCGCTGGTGGAGGGGGAGTCCGGGGGGGGAGTTGGGGGGGGTCTGGGAAGGGGTGGTCTGGGGGACTGGCACTAGAGGAGGGCCAGTCCGGGGGGGGAGTTGGGGGGGGTCTGGGAAGGGGGGTTCTGGGGGACTGGCACTGGTGGAGGGGGAGTCCGGGGGGGGACTGGGGGGGGGTCTGGGAAGGGGGGGTCTGGGGGACTGGCGCTGGTGGAGGGGGAGTCCGGGGGGGGAGTTGGGGGGGGTCTGGGAAGGGGGGGTCTGGGGGACTGGCGCTGGTGGAGGGGGATGCCGGGGGGGGAGTTGGGGGGGGTCTGGGAAGGGGGGGTCTGGGGGACTGGCGCTGGTGGAGGGGGAGTCCGGGGGGGGAGTTGGGGGGGTGCCGGGGGGGCTGGGGGCAGTGGAGCTGACACTCCCTGGTTTGGGGGGGTCTCCCCCCGGCTTTGCCCCCTCCAGTACCTGGAGTCGATGCGCCCCCTGCTGTCGGACTCGCACTTCCAGCGCGCGGCCGCCCTGGGCCGGGACTTCGAGCGCTCGCTGGGCCCCCGGCTGCAGTGGTACCTGACCCTCAAGTCCTGGTGGGCCACCAACTACGTGAGTGAGCCGGGCCGGGGGGGCCCCGTGCTGGGGGGGACTCGGGGGGGCCCCGTGCTGCGAGGGGGTGGGGGGCTCAGTGGGGGGGCACCGTGCTGGGGGGGGCTCAGTGGGGGGGTTGTGCTGGGAGGCAGTGGGAGGCTGGGGGGGCTCGTGCTGCAGGAGGGGCGTGGGGGGGTCTCTGACTCCCTTTACCCTTGTCCCCCCCCCAGGTGAGCGACTGGTGGGAAGAATACGTTTACCTGCGGGGCCGGGGCCCCCTGATGGTTAACAGCAACTACTACGCCATGGTGGGTCCTTTCGGGGGGGGCGTACGGGGGCCCCCTCCCTGTACTCTGCTCTGGCCCCGTGGGGGGGCGTGTGGGCCCCCCCTCCCTGTACTCTGCTCTGGCCCCGTGGGGGGGCATATGGGGGCCCCCGCTCCTTGTACCTTGCTCTGGCCCTGTGGGGGGGGGGGATACGGGTGCCCCCGTTCCTTGTACCTTGCTCTGGCCCCGTGGGGGGGGGGCATATGGGGGCCCCACTCCCTGTACCCTGGTCTGGCCCCGGGGGGGGGGCGTACGGGGGCCCCACTCCCTGTACCCTGCTCTGGCCCCGTGGGGGGGCGTACGGGGGCCCCCCTCCCTGTACCCTGCTCTGGCCCCGTGGGGGGGCGTACGGGGGTCCCCCATGTATAGCCCGGTCCCTAACCCCCTTCTCCCCCCCCCGCCCCCAGGATTTCCTGTACGTCACCCCGACCCCCCTGCAGGCCGCCCGGGCGGGGAACGTGGTTCATGCCGTGCTGCTCTACCGGCGGCTGCTGAACCGCGAGCAGATCAAACCGGGGCGGGGGGGCTGGGGGGGGCATCCGACGGGGGGGGCGCCTGGCCAAGGGGGGCGGTCGGGGGCAGAGAGGGGAGGGGCCTCGGCAGGGGGCTGTGCCGTGAGGGGGCTGGGGTGTCTCTGGGGGGCGGGTCTCCCCTGGCATGGGGCAGGGGGCTGCGTTATGGGGGGGGCTCTCAGGGGTGATGGATTCCCTCCCTGCCCCCCCAGCTGATGATCCAGGGCACCCTGCCCATGTGCTCGGCGCAGTACGAACGCATGTTCAACACCACCCGTGTCCCTGGAGTGGAGGCAGGTAGGACCCCCCCGGCCCCCCCTCCCCGGCGAGGGGGGGTCACCTCCCACTGAACCCCTGGGGTGAAAGCTTTGCACCAGATTAAATACCCTGGAGACAGCACGTACACCCCCCCTTACAGCTGGGGGGCCTTGCAGTGGGGTGACCCCCAGAGTGGGGTGGGGGGCCCAGTGGGGGGTTCAGTGGGGTGACCCCCTGGGAGAGGCTGAGGGGACCCAGTGTCGGGGGGGTCTCAGAGTGGGGTGACCCCCAGAGAGGGGTGGGGGGATCTCTGGGGGGCTGGATGTGAACTGGGGTGGGCTGCTGCAGGAGGGGAGGGGTTGGTGCCGGGTGTTTTGCCCGGGGGGAGGGGACGGCCAAGGGGCGGCCCCGGCCCCCACACCCCGCTCCCCCCCCAGATTCGCTGCAGCACCGGCGGGACAGCCGGCACATCGCTGTTTTCCACGCCGGCCGCTTCTTCCGCGTGGGGCTGTACCATGGGGGGCGGCTGCTGGGCCCCCGCGAGCTGCAGGCCCAGTTCCAGCGGATCCTGGACGACCCCGCGCCCCCCGCGCCCGGCGAGGAGACCCTGGCCGCCCTGACCGCCGGGCCCCGGTGAGAGCGGGGGGGGGGGCAGGGGGGAACCTAGGGGGAGGGGGGATGGGACCTATGGGGGTGGGGGCAGGTGGGGGGGACCTGGGGGATGGGACCGGGGAGAGGGACGGGAGACAAGTGGGGGGAGGCTGAATGGGAGCTGGTGGGGGGATCCGGGCACCCAGTGGGGCGGGGGGGGCAGGGGCAGCGCTGGCCGGGCTGACCCCCCCCCTCCCCGCAGGGAGCCGTGGGCCCGGGCCCGCCGGACGTACTTCGGGTCGGGCCGGAACCAGGACTCGCTCCGGGCGGTGGAACAAGCTGCCTTTTTCCTGACGCTGGACACCACGGAGCAGGGGCTGCTGGGCCCCGAGCCGGGCCGGGCGCTGGATCGATACGCCAAGGCCCTGCTGCACGGGCAGTGCCACGACAGGTGGGGGACCCCGCCCCCCCGAACCACCCCCCGAGCCCCCCAACTCCCCCCCCACCCGCTACGCCAAGGCCCTGCTGCACGGGCAGTGCCACGACAGGTGGGGGACCCCGCCCCCCGAACCCCCCGAGCCCCCCAACTCCCCCCCCGCTCCGCCAAGGCCCTGCTGCACGGGCAGTGCCACGACAGGTGGGGGACCCCGCCCCCCCAAACTCCCCCCGAACCCCCCACCCCCCCCCCCACCCGCTCCGCCAAGGCCCTGCTGCACGGGCAGTGCCACGACAGGTGGGGGACCCCGCCCCCCCGAACTCCCCCCGAACCCCCCAACTCCCTCCCCACCCGCTCCGCCAAGGCCCTGCTGCACGGGCAGTGCCACGACAGGTGGGGGACCCCGCCCCCCCAAACCCCCTCCGTGCCCCCCCCGAGCCCCCCAACTCCTCCCCCACCCGCTCCGCCAAGGCCCTGCTGCACCGGCAGGGCCACGACAGGTGGGGGACCCCGCCCCCCCGCCCCCCCCGACCCCCCCCCGAGCCCCCCAACTCCCCCCCCACCCGCTCCGCCAAGGCCCTGCTGCACGGGCAGTGCCACGACAGGTGGGGGACCCCGGCCCCCCGAACCCCCCCCGAACCCCCCAACTCCCCCCCCACCCGCTCCGCCAAGGCCCTGCTGCACGGGCAGTGCCACGACAGGTGGGGGACCCCGGCCCCCCGAACCCCCCCCGAACCCCCCAACTCCCCCCCCACCCGCTCCGCCAAGGCCCTGCTGCACGGGCAGTGCCACGACAGGTGGGGGACCCCGCCCCCCCGAGCCCCCCAACTCCCCCCCCCCCCGCTCCGCCAAGGCCCTGCTGCACGGGCAGTGCCACGACAGGTGGGGGACCCCGCCCCCCCGAGCCCCCCAACTCCCCCCCCCGGTCCGCCAAGGCCCTGCTGCACGGGCAGGGCCACGACAGGTGGGGGACCCCGGCCCCCCAAGCCCCTCCCTGACCTCCCAACTCTCCCCCCCCACCTGCTCCACCTGAAGACCCCCCCCACAATCCCGCCAGCCTCCTCCCTGGCAGCTCTGGTGAGATCCCCCCCCACGAATAACCCCCGTTTCCCTCCCCAGGCCCCCTATGACAGGTGGGTGGGGGTGGCAGCCCCCAGCCCTTCTGGGCCCCCCCCTAACTCCCACCACTGATTGGCCCCAGGCCCCAGTACCTCCCAGCTCCTCCCACCTTCCCTGCCCCCCCCCAGGACCCCCAGCAGGGAGGTGCCCCCCTGAGGACTCCCGCAATCCTCCAGTCACTCCAGGGTCCCTCCTCGGTCTCCATGGCGGGGGGGGGGGGGACCCTGCAGCGCCCCCTCCCCTGGACCCCGGCTGGCCTGCCCGCCCCCGGCCATGCGCCCCCCTCCCCAGGTCTGGGCCTCACCCCATGGCTGCCCCCTTGCAGGTGGTTTGACAAATCCTTCACCCTGATCGTCTTCCGCAACGGCAAGATCGGCCTGAACGCGGAGCACTCCTGGGCCGACGCCCCCGTCATGGGCCACCTCTGGGAGGTACGCCCGGACGCCTGGGTTCCCGCCCTGCTCCGGGGGGCGGGGTGGGGGAGCTGGGAGCCTGGATGCCTGGGTTCCCTCCGCTCCAGGGGTGGGGGAGGTGGGAGGCCGGATGCCTGGGTTCCCTCCCTGCTCCGAGGGGCGGGGTGGGGGAGCTGGGAGCCTGGATGCCTGGGTTCCCTCCCCATTCCAGGGGTTGGGGTGGGGGAGGTGGGAGGCCGGACGCCTGGGTTCTCAGCTGCCTGCGTCTCCCCCGTCGCCCGCAGTACACGCTGGCCACAGACGTCTTCCAGCTGGGCTACGGCGCGGACGGTCACTGCAAGGGGGAGCTGGACCCCAGCATCCCCCCACCCCAAAAACTGCAGTGGGAGATCCCCGAGGAGGTGAGCGGGGCGGGGCCTGGGCACGGGGGGAGGGGCTGAGAGTGGGGTGTGTGGGGCGAGGGGGGCTGGTCTCAAAGGAGGATGGAGCCAAAAGAAGGTGGGGGTGGGGCCTGGGGTGGGGCGGAGCCAAATGAAAGCAGGGGCGGGGGCTGGGGTGGAGCCAATGGAAGGTGGGCGGGGCCTGCGGTGGTGAAGCCAAATAAAGATGGGGTGGGGCCAAAGGAAAATGGGCGGGGCCTGAGTGTGGGTGGAGCCAAAGGAATGGGGGCGGGGGGCGTTTTGGGGGCAGCTTTCTGGTCTGACACGCGCCCTCCATGCCCCCCCCCCCCAGTGCCGGCGGGTGATCCAGGGCTCCCTGCGGGCGGCCCAGGCCCTGGCCGACGACGTCGACTTCCACACGTTCGCCTTCAAGGACTTCGGCAAGGGGCTGATCAAGAAATGCCGCACCAGCCCCGACAGCTTCATCCAGCTGGCCCTGCAGCTGGCGCACTTCCGGGTACGGCCCCTGCCCCACGGCCTGCCCCTGCCCCACAGCCTGCCCCACGGCCAGCCCCTGCCCCACAGCCTGCCCCAGCCCCGACAGCTTCATCCAGCTGGCCCTGCAGCTGGCGCACTTCCGGGTACGGCCCCTGCCCCACGGCCTGCCCCTGCCCCACGGCCTGCCCCTGCCCCACGGCCTGCCCCAGCCCCGACAGCTTCATCCAGCTGGCCCTGCAGCTGGCGCACTTCCGGGTACGGCCCTGCCCCACGGCCTGCCCCACGGCCAGCCCCTGCCCCACGGCCTGCCCCTGCCCCACAGCCTGCCCCAGCCCCGACAGCTTCATCCAGCTGGCCCTGCAGCTGGCGCACTTCCGGGTACGGCCCCCGCCCCACGGCCTGCCCCACGGCCGGCCCCTGCCCCACGGCCTGCCCCTGCCCCACAGCTTCATCCAGCTGGCCCTGCAGCTGGCGCACTTCCGGGTACGGCCCTGCCGCACGGCCTGCCCCTGCCCCACGGCCTGCCCCACGGCCTACCCCCGCCCCACGGCCTGCCCCACGGCCTGCCCCTGCCCCACAGCCTGCCCCAGCCCCGACAGCTTCATCCAGCTGGCCCTGCAGCTGGCGCACTTCCGGGTACGGCCCTGCCCCACGGCCTGCCCCACGGCCTGCCCCTGCCCCACGGCCTGCCCCATGGCCTGCCCCTGCCCCACGGCCTGCCCCTGCCCCACAGCCTGCCCCAGCCCCGACAGCTTCATCCAGCTGGCCCTGCAGCTGGCGCACTTCCGGGTACGGCCCCCGCCCCACGGCCTGCCCCCGCCCCACGGCCTGCCCCTGCCCCACGGCCTGCCCCTGCCCCACAGCCTGCCCCAGCCCCGACAGCTTCATCCAGCTGGCCCTGCAGCTGGTGCACTTCCGGGTACGGCCCTGCCCCACGGCCTGCCCCACGGCCTGTCCCTGCCCCACAGCCTGCCCCACGGCCAGCCCCTGCCCCACAGCCTGCCCCAGCCCCGACAGCTTCATCCAGCTGGCCCTGCAGCTGGCGCACTTCCGGGTACGGCCCTGCCCCATGGCCTGCCCCTGCCCCACTGCCTGCCCCAGCCCCAACAGCTTACGGCCCCGCCCCACGGCCTGCCCCATGGCCTGCCTCAGCCCCACAGCCTGCCCCACGGCCTGCCCCTGCCCCACAGCCTGCCCCACAGCCTGCCCCAGCCCCGACAGCTTCATCCAGCTGGCCCTGCAGCTGGCGCACTTCCGGGTACGGCCCCTGCCCCACGGCCTGCCCCTGCCCCACAGCCTGCCCCACGGCCTGCCCCTGCCCCACAGCCTGCCCCACAGCCTGCCCCAGCCCCGACAGCTTCATCCAGCTGGCCCTGCAGCTGGCGCACTTCCGGGTACGGCCCCCGCCCCACGGCCTGCCCCACGGCCTGCCCCTGCCCCACGGCCTGCCCCTGCCCCACAGCCTGCCCCAGCCCCGACAGCTTCATCCAGCTGGCCCTGCAGCTGGCGCACTTCCGGGTACGGCCCCGCCCCACGGCCTGAGTGTGCCCCCCCCGGGGGGCCATGTCCCGGCGCCGGGCGAGGGGTCCCCGTCTAAGCCCCCCCCTTCCCCCG
This sequence comes from Mauremys mutica, assembly GCF_020497125.1. NCBI lineage: Eukaryota > Metazoa > Chordata > Testudines > Geoemydidae > Mauremys > Mauremys mutica. The sequence continues at coordinate 36,713,784 of NC_059086.1, read as the reverse complement.
CAGGACAAAGGGAAGTTCTGCCTGACCTACGAGGCCGCCATGACGCGGCTGTTCCGCGAGGGGCGCACGGAGACCGTCCGCTCCTGCTCCATCGAGTCCTGCAACTTCGTCCGCGCCATGACGGACTCCGCCCAGAGCGTGAGTCGGGGGAGCAGGGGCCTCCCACCTCGGGGGACCCGGCCGCAAAAGAGGGGTGGAGGCTGTGGGCGAGGGGTGAAGGGGGCAGGGGAGTCGGGGGGGCCGCCCCTGTCTGGATGAGCCGAGGCCCCCCCACTGCTTCCGGGGGGCTCCCGCCGGCGGGAGAGGCAGGTGGTGGAGCCGAACGCAGTGCGGAGAGAACTGCCGACGCTGCCTTCCCCGGCGCTCCCCGAGCCTCTGCCCGGCCAGCACTCTGCCCCCAAAGCCCTCGGCTTATCCCCAGCGTCGTGCCAGCTGCCTTTGGTCCGTCCCCTCACTCCCGCCTCCGTCCGTCCCCCCCAGGCCGCCCAGCGCCTGGCCCTGTTCCGTGTGGCGGCCGCCAAGCACCAGACCCTGTACCGCCGGGCCATGACGGGCGCGGGCATCGACCGACACCTCTTCTGCCTCTACGTGGTCTCCAAGTACCTGGGCGTGGACTCCCCCTTCCTCAGGGAGGTACGTGGGTGTGGGGGGGTGCTCAGGGGTGGGGCTTGAAGAGGGGGAGGGGCAATCTCCAGGAGGGGGCGGGGTTTGGGGGTACAGGGGCGGGGCAGTCTCTGGGCAGAACTTGGGAGACCAAGGAGGTGGGGCGATCTCAGGGAGGGGGTGTGGCTTGGGGTACCGGAGGGGCGGGGCTTGAAGAGGAGGGGCGATCACAAGGAGGGGCGGGGTTTGGGGCACAGGGGTGGAGCTTGAAGAGGGGGAGAGGCAATCTCCAGGAGGGGGTGGGGTTTGGGGCACAGGGGTGGGGCTTGAAGAGGGGGAGGGGCAATCTCCAGGAGGGGGCGGGGTTTGGGGCACAGGGGTGGGGCTTGAAGAGGGGGAGGGGCAATCTCCAGGAGGGGGTGGGGCTTGAAGAGGGGGAGGGGCAATCTCCAGGAGGGGGCGGGGTTTGGGGGTACAGGGGCGGGGCAGTCTCTGGGCAGAACTTGGGAGACCAAGGAGGTGGGGCGATCTCAGGGAGGGGGTGTGGCTTGGGGTGCCGGAGGTGCGGGGTTTGAAGAGGAGGGGCAATCACAAGGAGGGGGCGGGGTGGGCACAGACTGGGAGGATCCAGAGGGCGGGGCTGGGTGTGTGGGGTGGGGGTCCAGGGGCGGAGCTTGAATCAGGAAGGGGTGGGCCTTGCAGAAGGGGGTGGGTCTTTGGGGGCAGGGCGATCAGGACTGTGCCCCCCCCCCCGCCTTGCAGGTGCTGTCAGAGCCGTGGGGCCTGTCAACCAGCCAGACCCCCATCCAGCAGCTCGAGCTCTTCGACCTCAAGAAGCACCCGGACTACATCTCCTGCGGGGGCGGCTTCGGGCCGGTGAGTGCCGGACGCCTGGGTTCTCTCCCGGCTCGGGGAGGGGAGTGAGGGCTAGTGGTTAGAGCAGGGGGGGGCTGGGAGCCAGGACTCCTGGGTTCTCTCCCCGGCTCTGAGAGAGGAGTGGGGTCTAGTGGTTAGAGCAGGGAGGGCCTGGGAGCCAGGACTCCTGGGTTCTCTCCCTGGCTCGGGGAGGGGAGGGGAGAGGAGGCTGGTGGTTAGAGCAGGGAGGGGCTGGGAGCCAGGACTCCTGGGTTCTCTGCCCCCCAGGTGGACGATAACGGCTACGGGGTGTCGTACATCATCATCGGCGAAGACCTCATCACGTTTCACGTCTCCTGCAAGTTCTCTAGCCCTGAGACGGTGAGTGGTGGCCAGGGTGGGGGGTGGGAGGGGGCGCCAGCCTGTTCCCCGCCCCCCCGTCTATCCCTCCCCTTTCCCCCCCCATGGCAATAACCTCTCCCCCCCCCCAGCTAACCCGTCCCGTCTTCCCCCCCAGGACGCTCACCGCTTCGGGGCCAACATCCGGACAGCTCTGCTCGACCTCCGGGCTCTCTTCAACCTGCCCCCCAAGTAGCCTGAAGACGCGCTGCGGGCGGGGGGGGGGGCGGCTGGATTTCCCCCCCGCCCCAATAAAGCGATGGGGCACGGAGACCCCGCTAGGGCATGGGCTGTGTTTGTGTTCAGAGCCCCCCACTGGTGCGTCTGCGGGGGGGGAGCATAGGAGTGGGGGGCTGGGGTGACTCCCGGGGGGCGTTTCCCCATCCTGGCGCTGGCTGGTACAGCGGGGGGGGGCTGCTCGGGCTGGGTACAAAGCCCCCCCCTTCTGCTGACCCCCCCTTCCACAGAGCCTGACAGTTCAGCTACCCCATGGGCCCCCAGGAAATGGGGGGGGGAGACTTTGCCATTTTTATTCCCCCCCCCCACACAAAACGGGTTTTCAGCCAGGGCTGCAGCCATTGAGGGGGTGTCTACGGTAGCCCCCCCCAGTTGTTTGCTTTTGTGTTATTTTTAAAGGGGGACTGTGACTGTGGGGGGGGGGGAGGGAGGGCTGAGCCTGGCCTCGCTGGCTGCAACTGCGGCCAGGTAATAAAGGTCCAACAGCGACGAACGTGAGAGTCCTCTGTCACGGTGCGGGGGGGTCGTTAGATGCCTCCCCCCCTCCCCCCCGATATCTGCCCTAGAGCGCCTCGCACACCCCACGGCAGAGCCCCGGGCTGCTGCCCCCGTCACCACAGAGAGACACACACGCAGGGGCGGAGACGCAGGCCCAGGGCCAGGGCGGGCGCTTTATTGGTGGCTGCGGTGGGAGTCAGCGCGGCTGGGGCGGCGCCGGAGGCTGGGGCCCCCCGTCCTGGGCCAGCTGGGCCTGCAGGGAGCTGAGCCGGGCGTGGAGGGGGTCCAGGCCGGGGGGCTTCTCCCTGCAGGGGGGCAGAAGGAGACGACAGGGTCCTGGGACTCCCCGAAAGCCTTTGCCAAGGGGCCGCCCCTGGGTAGGAGGGAAGCTCCCACCCGGGTCTGGTAAACTGAGTCAAAGTGGAGGACTCAAGGGTGGGTTAGCAGCCGAGTCGTGCAGGGAACAAACCGGCAGAGGAAAACAGGATCCCGACCAGCCGTACAAACCCCTGGGGGCTGCAGGAGCTGCTCCCGCTCAAGGCAGCGGGGGGCCAAAAACCCCACCCGAGCGCAGGCCCTGGGGTGGAGAATCTGACTCGGGTGCTGTTATTTACCCCCTCACCGGACACAAGAAACCAGGGGTCCCCCAAGGCCAGTGCCAGGCAGCGGGTTTAAAACAAACCGGGGGACGTATTTTTTCGCCCGACGCGCCGTTAACCTGGGGAACTCCCTGCCAGGGGATGTTGAGACCAAAACGGTAACTGGGCTCAGGAATGAATGAGATCGCGGGGGTGGGTCTGTCAAAGCCTATTAGCCAGGAGGGACAGGGAGGCAGCCCCATGCTCGGGGGTCCCCAAACCTCGGGAGCTGGGAGCCGGCGACGGGATTAATTGCATCTGGGCCTGGCCGCTTTCGGCAGGCAGGTCACTGGGCTAGACGGGCCATTGGTCTGACCCGGTAAAGGCGGGATGGGGAAGATCAGAGGTGGTGCTCGGATGTGGGGCTTTCCTCTCCCCTGCCCCCCAGCTGACCCACAGCCCTGGGGTCACCCCACACATACAGGGGCGAGGGTGGCAGAGTGACCCCGGTTCCTCCAAGCCCTAGATTCCAGTGTCGGGTAGTTCCACTGGCCCATCTGCCCCAGTGTGGGGGGGGGCGTTACTCACTGGGGGCTGAGCCGCACCCGCTCCACGTAGGTCTTGGCTCTCAGGGCTTCGTCCTGGGCCAGGCGCAGGTTGGAGCTCAGGGTCTCCGCTCGTGCGTGGGTCTCCAACGCGTCCTGCTCCAGCTCCTGCCCCGGGGGTGCGGGGGGAAGAGACCTCGTTACATTGGGGAGAATGGAGGGCATGGGGGGCAGCGTGGAGGCACTGGGAGGCCCCCCCGTGTGGGACAGGGGAACTGGGTGGAGCGGGGGGAGGCAGCTGTGGGGCAGGGGAGCTGTGCGGTAGCATGGGGGGGCCCTGGCTGTGGGGCAGGGGAGCTGTGCGGTACCATGGGGGGGGCCTGGCTGTGGGGCAGCGTGGGGGGGGGGTCTCGCTGCAGCACCCCCCTCTCCTGTCGTGGGGGGGGGCTTGGGGCCCTGAGAGACGCCTGGGGCCCCACATCCTCCCCCCGCCCCTTACCCGGATCTTTGTCTGCAGGCGCTGGCAGGCGGGGCAGGGGGTCGGGGGGAGCCCGCAGTGCCTCAGCTCCTCCAGCAGGGGCGTCACCGCGCGCTCCACCATCTGCCCCAGGCTCTGGGCGCTGACGCAGCCCTGGCTGGGGGGGGGGGGGGACAGGTCACAGAAAATGCAGGGCATTGCCCCTCCCCCCAGCCCTGCCGGTGCCCCTCACTCCCCCCCCAGCCCCTGCCAGCCCAGCCCCGGGCTCCCTACCCCGCCCCCCCACTGCGCCCTGCCGGTGCCCCTCACTCCCGACCCGGAGCCCCTTCCTTCCCCCAGCTGCTGGTACCTGGCACAGCTGGGGGGGGGCCGGTCGTGCAGCTCCAGGGCCCCGAGTCTCCGCAGCTGATTGGCCACGTCCTCCAGCAGCGGCTTGACCTGCCGCAGCCCCTCGAGCTCGGGACGGAGCTGGCTCAGGGCCTGGGCCGTGCGAGTCGCCCTGCCGGGGAGCGGGACTGCCTGAGTCTGCTGCCCGCCTGCACCCGCTGCCGCCTGCCTGAGTCTGCCGCCCGCCTGCGCCCACTGCCGCCCGCCTGAGTCTGCCGCCCGCCTGCGCCCACTACCGCCCGCCCGGGGGGGGGAGCTAGGGCCTGCGGGGAGGGTATGGCACAGGGGGAGGTGCCCTGGCATGTGGGTGGGGACGAGGGGGGTGCCCTGGGGGGAAGGAGGTGGGGCGGCAGCGCCCTGGGGGGGGACCTACGTACGTGCTGAAGGCTTCGTCCAGCCGGCCCTGCAGCTCCTGGTGCCCCTGTTCCCACTGGGCCCCCAGCCGCTCGATCGTCCGCAGCACGGCCCCCTGCCTGGGGAGAGGGATCGGGGGCTGGGCTGGCAGAGGCCCCCCACAGCCGCCCACCAGCCCCCTATCTGGGGAGAGGAATATGGGGGGCTGGGCTGGCAGGGCCCCCTGCCTGGGGAGAGGGGTCGGGGGGTTGGTGCCCCCCCCAGTCACCTGCAGCCCCCTGCCTGGGGAGAGGGATCGGGGGCTGGGCTGGCAGGGCCCCCCCACAGCCACCCGCCAGGCCCCTGCCTGGGGAGAGGGGTCAGCCCACAGCCCCATGCCTGGGCTGGGAGTATAAGGATGCCCCCAACCCACAACCTGGTCCCCTCCCCCAACTCCCCACCACCCCCAATCACCCCACATGACCCTGGCCTGACTCCCCATCCCCCTCCCCTCACCTGGATTCCTCCAGCGCAGAGCCCGGCTCCCTGCCCTGCACCCCCTGTGGGGTGCCAACGAGGTCTGTGGGGCTGCCCCCCGCCGTGTCCTGGCTGGGTTTGGCGATCTCTGAGGCCGCGCGCTGCTCCGGCTCCTGCCCGCCGAGCTCCCCGCCCTGCGCCTGCTGCTGCAGCGTCCGCAGCTTCTCCTGGGGGCAGGGCTGTGAGCTTCCCCGCAGCAGTGTCCCCAGCCAGGGACCCCGGTGCTGCGAGCTTCCCCGCAGCAGTGCCCCCAGCCGGGGACCACCGGTGCTGCGAGCTTCCCCGCAGCAGTGCCCCCAGCCGGGGACCCTGGTGCTGCGAGCTTCCCCGCAGCAGTGCCCCCAGCCGGGGATCCTGGTGCTGCGAGCTTCCCCGCAGCAGTGCCCCAGCCGGGGACCCTGGTGCTGCGAGCTTCCCCGCAGCAGTGCCCCAGCTTAAGACCCGGGTGCTGTGAGCTTCTCCCCAGCAGTGCCCCAGCCAGAGACACTGGTGCTGCAAGCTTCCCCGCAGCAGTGTCCCCAACCGGGGACCCAGGCGCTGTGAGCTTCCTCCCAGTAGTGCTCCCAGCTGGGGACCCAAGCGCTGCGAGCTTCCCCCCAGCAGTGCCCACAGTCAGTGATCCCAGTGCTGAGAACTTTTCCACAGCAGTGCCCCCGCTGGGGACCCTGGCGCTGTGAGCTTCTCGCAGCAGTGCCCCCGCTGGGACCCTGGCACTGCGAGCTTCCTGCAGCAGTGTCCCCGCTGGGACCCTGGCGCTGCGAGCTTCCCGCAGCAGTGCCCCAGCCTGCTGCGAGCTTCCCCCCAGCAGTGCCCGCTCCCCCATGCTCTCACCTCCAGCAGGACGGAGCTTTTCTTGAGCGCGTTGGTCTTGATCTCGGCATCTTCCACCGACTGGCTGACCTTATGGCAACTCTCCTGTGTTGTGGGGGGGAAGGGGGTTAGCAACCCGGGGAGCTGGGTACCCCCCCTCCGGCGTGGGGCCCCCCTCACCTGGAGCTGGGTGCAGTATTTCTCCAGGTCCTCGGCCTCCCTCCGCCGGCGCTCCAGGTTGTCACACAGCATCGAGCACTCGCTCTGCGGGGGGGGGGGGCAGAGTGGGGGGTGAGCAGGGGGAGGGTCCATTACCCCCCCAGGAGGGACCCTCTGACTCGGGGAGGGGGCAGACAGACCTGGAGGCTCTGAACCCGCCGGTTGACCCGGGACGCCCGCTCCTTGAGGCTGGTGACGGAGTCCTTGGCGCGCACCAGACCGCTGTTCACCATGTCCTGTAGGGGGAGATGGGGGGGTCAGGGGGGGTCAGGGGGGACCCCCGGCACAGAATTCCCCCCTCCCCGGGACCCAAGGAGCAAATTCTACCATCCCCTGTATAGTGCAAGGTCGGGAGGGGGGGGGAATGTGTGTCCTGCCAGGATTGGTCCCTATGGGGGTGGGGGGTTCCCAGGTGGGAGGGGGCTCCCTGTAGAAGTCAGTGTTAATCCCTAGGGGGGAGGGACCCCATGGGGGCTGGTGGGGGGCTGGAAGGGCGTGACCGGGGGGGTTTCCTGATGGGGGAGGTCTTGGGGGGCTCTTTTCACATGGGCGGGTCGGTGTCCCCAGGCAGGGTCCCAGGGGGCAGGGTGAGAAGGTCTCACCAGCGGGGTGGGAGGGGTTGATGTCCCCAGGTGGGGTCCCTGGGGCAGTGGAGGTCTCACCAGTGGGGTCGGGGGGTCGGTGTCCCCAGGCAGAGAGTCCTTGGGGCAGTGAGGGTCTGACCAGTGGGGTTGGGGGGTTGGTGTCCCCAGGGCGGTAGGGGTCTCACCAGCGGGGTGGGAGGGGTTGATGTCCCCAGGTGGGGTCCCTCGGGCAGTGGAGGTCTCACCAGTGGGGTTGGGGGGTCGGTGTCCCCAGGCAGAGAGTCCTTGGGGCAGTGAGGGTCTGACCAGTGGGGTTGGGGGGTCGGTGTCCCCAGGGCGGTGGGGGTCTCACCAGCGGGGTGGGAGGGGTTGATGTCCCAAAGTGGGGTCCCTGGGGCAGTGGAGGTCTCACCAATGGGGTCAGGGAGTCGGTGTCCCCAGGGCGATGGGGGTCTCACCAGTGGGGTCAGGGGGTCGGTGTCCCCAGGCAGAGAGTCCTTGGGGTAGCGAGGGTCTGACCAGTGGGGTTGGGGGGTCGGTGTCCCCAGGGCAGTGGGGGTCTCACCAGTGGGGTGGGGGGGTCTGTGTCATCCTCAGACCAAGCAGGGTCCCCGGAGGGCAGGGGGGGGCTGAGGGGGGCGGCCCCCCGCCCGGCCCCGTCGTCCGTGGACTCAGAGTCGTCACCCGTCAGGTTCAGCAGCGAGACGTTGGTGCAGGCGGAGGAGCGCTTCAGGTTCAGGTGGCCGGGGGGGGCCTCGCTGGCTGGGGGGGGCTCCACCCTGCGGGGTGGGGGGCAGGGGTCAGCCACACGAGCCCCCCAGCTGCCTTCTCCTCTCCCCCCCAGCCCAGCCAGTGCCACCCCCACCCCGGCCCTGCCAGCCCCAGCACCCCCCGGGCCTGACCCATGGAAGGACACGGCTTTCTTCTTCTTGGGGAAGGGCTTGGGGCCGGCTTTGCCCAGCAGGTCCCGGGTGCTCTGGGCTCGGGTCTCCGCCCCAGAGGGGGGGTCTCCGGCTTCGTTGATTTCCTTCGACTGCCAGATGGTTTTCACCACCACGTTGGCCATGGTCCGAACCGGGCCGGGCCCCTGGGGGCTCCTCCGGTGAGGGCCGGGGCCTCGTGCCAAGGGCAGGTGGCTGGTGCAAGGGGAGTTCACTAGAGCAAGGGGCTGGAGCTTGGGGTGGGGGGGCTGGTGCCAGCCCCTCGTGCGAAGGGCTCTCTCCACGACTGCGCCCGGCTGCTCCCTGTGACCTCACAAGTGCCACATGACATTGCCCCCCCCCCCGGCAGAGTTCTGTGAGGTCACTGGGGCTCTTCAAGGGGAAGGGGCTGGCGGGTGTGTCATAGCACCCGTTCTGCTGCGAGGTGAGAGCTGCGTCCGAAGCAGGGGGACGGGTGGGGGACGGTTGCTGCCAAAGGACCCGATCCCACAGTTGGTAGGGGTGGGGCCAAGGTCAGAGGGGAAATAGAACCCAGGAGTCCCGGATCCCTGCCCCCCCTGCTCTAACCACTAGACCCCACTCCCCTCCCAGAGCCAGGGAAAGAACACAGGAGTCCTGGCTCCCTTCCCCCCCCCTGCTCTAACCACTAGACCCCACTCCCCTCCCAGAGCCAGGGAAAGAACCCAGGAGTCCTGGCTCCCTGCCCCCCCCCCGCTCTAACCACTAGACCCCACTCCCCTCCCAGAGCCAGGGAAAGAACCCAGGAGTCCGCTGTGTCTGCACCCGGAGGCTGGGCTTGCGGTTAGGGCTCCTGGCTAGGCCTGGGCTGATCTGAGATCGCGTGCCCGCTAGCTGGGCCTCAGTTTCCCTGTTTGCGGAATGCAGCATTGTGCTCCCGAGGGTGCTGCGGGAGGCCAGGGAGGGCACTAGCTTTGGAATAGCATTTGGAAGGCCCGGAGCCAGACACCGCCCTCCCCCCAGGGTGTCACTCTTTCTCCTGGGTCAGCCCCACGGCTTCACCCGCCCCTTGAGCTGGATCCCTGGGCCTGCAGCACCATCGCGGGGAGCAACGCGCCCCTCCCCCAGCTGGCATCCGGGTGGGTTTGTCAGCTGACTGGACCCAGTGCTGGAAAGCCTTGGTCAGCCCAGAGAACAGACAGTAACAGCCCGGTCGGCCCAGAGCCCCACGCCCTGGCCCCTCACTGCCCCTCGGCCTGGGTGCCCCAGCTCGGCAAAGCAGGGGTGCAGGTATCACAGTCCCGGCCACTAGGGTTTTCTCATTGACACGAGGCCCAAGCCCCAGCCCCAGCCAGGAGCCGCCCACCGCCCGGCCCCTGGGCCTCTGCGCAGAGCCGCCTACCCCCAGGTAACCCGGCAGCACATGGGGGGAAACTGAGGCACACATAGGCTTCCTGGAAGAGAGTGAATGGCTGCTGCGGGTGGGGCAGGGAGGGCGGTGAGGGGAGGGGGAAGGGGTGGCGGGAGCCCAGGGGCAGCGATTGGGCAACCAGAGGGCGGCACCTTCCAGCCCAGCGGCCGCCGCAGAGCCACGCGGAGGAGAAAAGGGGAAGCAAAACTAGGAGACCAGAACGGTGGAGAGGGATGGGCCCCACTAGCCCTGAATAGTTGGGGCCAGAACCCAGGAGTCTGGGCTCCCAGCCACACCCCTAACCACTAGCCCCCCCTTCCCCTGCCAGAGAACCCAGGGGTCCGGGCTCCCAGCCCCACCCTGCCCCCCCTTCTCCTGCCAGAGAACCCAGGAGTCCGGGCTCCCAGCCACACCCTTCCCCTGCCAGGGAACCCAGGGGTCCGGGCTCCCAGCCCCACCCCTCACCACTAGCCCCCCCTTCCCCTGCCAGAGAACCCAGGGGTCCGGGCTCCCAGCCCCACCCCTCACCACTAGCCCCCCTTCTCCTGCCAGAGAACCCAGGGGTCCGGGCTCCCAGCCACACCCTTCCCCTGCCAGAGAACCCAGGGGTCCGGGCTCCCAGCCACACCCTTCCCCTGCCAGAGAACCCAGGGGTCCGGGCTCCCAGCCCCACCCCTCACCACTAGCCCCCCTTCTCCTGCCAGAGAACCCAGGGGTCCGGGCTCCCAGCCACACCCTTCCCCTGCCAGAGAACCCAGGGGTCCGGGCTCCCAGCCCCACCCCTCACCACTAGCCCCCCTTCTCCTGCCAGAGAACCCAGGGGTCCGGGCTCCCAGCCACACCCTTCCCCTGCCAGAGAACCCAGGGGTCCGGGCTCCCAGCCCCACCCCTCACCACTAGCCCCCCCTTCCCCTGCCAGAGAACCCAGGGGTCCGGGCTCCCAGCCCCACCCTGCCCCCCCTTCTCCTGCCAGAGAACCCAGGGGTCCGGGCTCCCAGCCCCACCCTGCCCCCCCTTCCCCTGCCAGAGAACCCAGGAGTCCGGGCTCCCAGCCTCGCCCCCCCCCCCCCGAGAACCCAGGGGTCCGGGCACCCCGCCCCCCACACTAGCCCCCATCCCCTGCCAGAGAACCCAAGAGTCCGGGCTCCCAGCCCCGCCCCCTCCCCGATGGCTCACTAGTCCCGCCCCCCTGGAACTGCAGGCCCCATTCCACCAATCCCCTTCCGCCGTCGGGTCGTGGCCCCGTCCCCTCTCAGCCTATCAGCTTGCGGGATCGCAGGCTCAGCCAATGCGAGAAGGGTAGGGGCGGGGTTGTACCTTGCTCGACAGGGGAAGCTGTTCAATGAGTGCGGCTGGTGGGCGGGACATAGCGGTGAGCGACAGGGGCGGTGCTACGGAGCAGGATGTAGGGGCGGCCTCCGGAGCGTTTAGCAAGGACAACGGGCACTTGGAGGAGGGCGCTGAGGAGCCGGCCAATGGGAGCGGTGTATGGGCGTGCCCGGCCGTGACCGATAGCGGGTCTGTCCAATGGGCGCTGACAGCTGGGAGGGCCGGCTCTGAGTGGTTGCCGGCAGTCCAATGGGCGCGATGCGTGGGCGGGAATCGTCCTGAGGGATAGTGGGTCTGTCCAATGGCCGCGGTGCGTGGGCGGGACTGATCCTGAGGGATAGTGGGTCTGTCCAATGGGCGCGGTGCGTGGGCGGGACTCGTCCTGAGGGATAGCGTGTCAGTCCAATGGCCGCGGTACATGGGCGTGGCTGGTTCCGAGGGACAGTGGGTCTGTCCAATGGGCGTGGGTTCAGTTGTAAGCGGCGGGCACGGCGGCCAATGGCGGGCGGTGCCGTGGGCGGGCGGTGCTGGGCCGGGCCCGGAGCAGCCGGAGGAGCCGTCGCGGAGGGAAGCGGGTCCCGCAGGCGCCGCGATGCCGGCCGTGTCCAAGGGGGACGGGATGCGGGGCCTGGCGGTCTTCATCTCCGACATCCGCAACTGTGAGCGGGGGGGTCAGGGGGTGTCATGGGGGAGGGGACAGCGGGGGGAGGGGGGTGTCGGGGTGTCATGGGGGAGGGGACAGCGGGGGGAGGGGGTGTCGGGGTGTCAGGGGGGAGGGGACAGCGGGGGGAGGGGGGTGTCGGGGTGTCAGGGGGGAGGGGACAGCGGGGGGAGGGGGGTGTCGGGGTGTCATGGGGGAGGGGACAGCGGGGGGAGGGGGGGGTCGGGGTGTCATGGGGGAGGGGACAGCGGGGGGAGGGGGGTGTCGGGGTGTCAGGGGGAGGGGACAGCGGGGGGAGGGGGGTGTCGGGGTTTCAGGGGGGAGGGGACAGCGGGGTGAGGGGGGTGTCGGGGTGTCAGGGGGGAGGGGACAGCGGGGGGAGGGGGTGTTGGGGTGTCATGAGGGAGGGGACAGCGGGGGAGGGGGTGTTGGGGTGTCATGGGGGAGGGGACAGTGGGAGAGGGGGTGTTGGGGTGTCATGGGGGAGGGGACAGTGGGGGAGGGGTGTTGGGGTGTCATGGGGGAGGGGACAGCGGGGGAGGGGCAGGGGGTGTTGGGGTGTTGGGGGGGAGAGGGTGTTGGGGTGTCATGGGGGAGGGGGTGTTGGGGTGTCATGGGGATGGGTGGGGGAGGGGACAGCAGTGGGAGGGGGAGGAATGAGGTGAGATGGGGAGGGGCTGGGGAAGGGAGACCACAGCAGGGAGGGGGAAATGGGGTGTAATGGGGGGAGGGGGGCCAGCACAGGGGGGCTGAGTAGGGTGGGGGGACGGGAGTAAAGGAGGGAGAGGGCAGGGTGGGGGCCAGGGACTGGGGCAGATGGGGGAGTCATGGAGGGCTCTGGAGGGAGGAGTTGGGGGCTTGCGGATAGACCAGTGGTGGGGCCCAAGTGCAGGGAAGGATGAGACTGGGGCTGTCAAGGGGGGAGGGGAAGGGGCCGTGGGGAGGGGGCTCAGGATGGGGGCAGTGTGAGTGGGGGGGGCGGGGGGAATTGGGGAGCCCACAAGGGGTGTGGGGAGACCAGGGGAGCTGAGGTGGGGGGGGATCAGGAGAGAGGGGAGATCGAGGTAGTGAGGGCCCCCTGAGCAGGGAGGCACTGGGGGGCTGTAAGGGGAGGGGAAGGAGGGGGACTGTTGGGGGGAGAGGCAGGGTGACGTGGGGGCCGGGTGGAGTTGGGGAGGAGGTTGGGGTCCATGGACAGGGAAGGGGCAGACACTGGAGTGTGGGGCAGGGAGGGGGGAATGGGGAGAAGAGAGAGCGTATGGGGTGGGTCTGACAGGAGGGGCGGGGGGGATGGAGCTGACGGGGGAGGCAGGACCCACGTGGGGGGTTGAGAAGGGGGACGGGGCCCTGGGGATTGAGGCAGAATGGACGGGCAGCTGGCAGGGGTTATGGGGAGGGGCTGTTGGGGGGGCGTTTTGGAGCCTGGCATGGGGGCAGAGCCTGCTGCTGTCCCCCCCAGAGAAGGAACAGCAGCCTGGGGCTGTGGCTATTGATGAGTATCAGGGGAGCCTGGGGGGCTCTGGAGGGGCTCCAGAGGGGCTGCGTTGCCGGGCGAGGGGCTGGGGGGGGCTGGGCCGTCTCTCGGGCCGTTGAAGAGGAGTTTCCTGTTGCCCGCGTGGCTGGGGAATGTGGCTGCAGCTGACACCCCCCCTGTCCCAAGGGGCCCCGTCTGCCCAGCCCAACACCCCACCCCCCCGAGACCAGCTGTTTACGAGGCCTCTGGCTTGGAGCTCACACGCCACATGTGTGAACGCCCCCTTCCCAGGACAGGGGGGCTCCGGAGCTGGGCCCACCCGAGTCCATCTAGCCGGGTGTCCCGGCCCCGGGCAGCACTGGGGTAACCCCCAAGGCACCATCTTTCCTCCCCGTCCCACCCCCTCGTGCCTGGCATTGGCTGCTTCGTCTCGGGCTACAAAGAAGCAGCGCTGAGGACTGGCCAGTGGCAGTGAGTTCCCCAGGCCAACCCCACGCTGGGTTTGGAAGGCTCCAGCCGGCTGCCCTCCATCCTGGACAGTCACAGATCCACAGGGTCCGGGCTACGCCCCAACTTTGGGTCAGCCTCAGGGGGGCACCCGTCAGTGCCAGAGCCCCAGGGTCCCGCTCTGCCTGCAGGGCCGTCACTGAGCCCCTGGGTGCCAGCCCCCCATGGCTCCCGGGACCTCTGCCCAGCGGCTCTGACCGAGCCAGCCGCCTGGCAGAGCCTGGTCTCCTCTGCGGGTGCCCAGCTCGGGGGTGCAGGGGTGCCCAGTGCCACTCTGCCAGGCGCCTGGGCACGGTGCAGGGAGCCAGGGCCCTCCCCCTCTGCCTGCCTGTCCGTCCCACCGGTGAGCTGCCATCTGTCTCCCAAAGCCAGTCCCAGCCACCCGACCCCTCAGGGCCCGTTCTCCCCCACCCTGCGCTGAGCTTCTGTCCTCAGCTGCTGCCTGTCCCGCCGGTCCTGGGGGCTCCCGCAGCCTGGCCGGCCCCTCCACCAAAATGGGTCGGTGTCAGCCGGTCCCACCCACCCCACCCGGCTCTGGCTCCTGTCCTGGCTCTTGCTTGGCCCCTAGAGCAGCTGCTTAACCCTTTCCCACCCGTGGGGTAGCCATGCACAGCGTGGAGGGAAACTGAGGCAATCGCAGGCATCCTAAAAACCTTACAGAAAATTCAGGGGTGTATCCAGGACCCCACAGCCCTGCCAGCCTCAGCTCCTGGGGTATAACCCACCCCCATGCCCCACTCAAGAGGTGGCCGCATCTCAGCACCGGGCTGTATAACGAGCCCCCCGAGTCTTTCCCAGAGCTCCTATAGGAAAGTCTGGGGATTGTGGACTGAGAGAAGGTGGGGAGGAGAGATGGCTGACGGGGCTGGATGGTGACTGGCCTTAAACTTCTGGCGGGGGGCAGGGGGCGTTAACCCCAAGAAGGGAGGGGAGATGGCAGGGGAAATATTGGGGCTGTTAGGAACCTAGTTAAACAGCAGCGCAGAGCCTGGGACATGGGGCATCACGTATCCGGCCCCAGGGCAGGGACTGGCTGGCTTGAAGGGGGGCGGGGAATGGGGCACGGGGCCTGTCCCCTCTAGGGGGTGCCGACTCCCATCCGGCCCCAGGGTGGGGACTGGCTGGCTCAGGGGGGCAGGGAATGGGACACCGGGGGCCTGTCTTTCCCCCCTGAGTCTGTCTGTCCTTGGTGCATCTATTTCAGGTAAAAGCAAAGAGGCCGAAATCAAGAGGATCAACAAGGAGCTGGCGAACATCCGCTCCAAGTTCAAGGGTGAGCGCGGCCCCCGCCGGGGTGGCCACGTGGAGCTCTGCTGTGGGGGGTGGGACGGGGGGGACGACACCTTGGGCTGTTTCCTTCCCCTCAGCCCCTCCCCTGCCCAGGACAGCCTCCCTTATTCTCCCCCACCTCCACCGGGGATGTCCCTCCCCCCTCCAGCCACTTTACCCTGAACCTACCCCTGTGACCCCCCAGGGATGATACCTCCCTACCCTGCCTCTGTCCCTGCTTGGCCCCTCCCGGCTCTGCTTCTCCCCACCGCAGCCCCCGGCTCCCTCCCTGGCGTGTCAGTGACCCTTCTCCCTCGGGCGCCCCCCAGGGGACAAGGCCCTGGACGGCTACAGCAAGAAGAAATACGTGTGCAAACTGCTCTTCATCTTCCTGCTGGGCCATGACATTGACTTCGGGCACATGGAGGCCGTCAACGCTGAGCTCCAACAAGTACACGGAGAAGCAGATTGTGAGTGTGGGTGGAGCTGGGGGTGCAAGTGAGAGGAGCTGCGGTGGGGGACGGCCCTGGAAGCCTGGGGGGTGGAGTGCGAAGGGTGCTGCTGAGGTGGGGGTGGAGGGAGGGGTGGGGCTGGGAAGGGCAGAGGTGGGGATGGGGCTAGGGAGGGAGGGCGAAGCTGGGGAGGGAAAGACGGGGGAGGGAAAAAGTGGACTTGAAAGGGGAGCTAGGGATGGAGGAGGGGGAGCTGGGGAGGGAAGGGAAGAGTGGGGCTTGGGGAGGGGGCGGAGCTGGGAGGGAAGGGAAGAGTGGGGCTTGGGGAGGGGGCGGAGCTTGGAGGGATGGTAGGGCTGGGGAGGGGGCGGAGCGGGGAGGGATGGTAGGGATTGGGGAGGGGGCGGAGCTGGGAGGGATGGTAGGGCTTGGGGAGGGGGCGGGGCTGGGAGGGATGGGTGGGGCTTGGGGAGGGGGCGGAGCTGGGAGGGATGGGTGGGCTTGGGGAGGGGGCGGAGCGGGGAGGGATGGGTGGGCTTGGGGAGGGGGCGGGGCTGGGAGGGATGGTAGGGCTTGGGGAGGGGGCGGGGCTGGGAGGGATGGTAGGGCTTGGGGAGGGGGCGGGGCTGGGAGGGATGGGTGGGGCTTGGGGAGGGGGCGGAGCTCATGTTCCTACTACAGTAACAGGGGGCTGAGGTCTGATTTCTGCGGGGGCCCCGGCGCCCTGGCGTCACCTGCTCCCCCCATCCCCCCCAGGGTTACCTGTTCATCTCGGTGCTGGTGAACTCCAACAGCGAGCTGATCCGCCTCATCAACAACGCCATCAAGAACGACCTGGCGAGCCGCAACCCCACCTTCATGTGCCTGGCGCTGCACTGCATCGCCAACGTGGGCAGCCGCGAGATGGCCGAGGCCTTCGCCTCCGAGGTGCCCCGCGTCCTGGTGGCCGGGTGAGCGGGGGGCCCTCGCTGGGGGGAAGGGGAGGGGAACCTCCTGCCCATCTGACCCTGCCCCTCCCCACAGCGACACCATGGACAGCGTCAAGCAGAGTGCGGCCCTCTGCCTCCTGCGTCTCTACAAGACCTCGCCCGACCTGGTGCCCATGGGCGAGTGGACGTCCCGCGTGGTGCACCTGCTCAACGACCAGCACATGGTACGTCCCGCCCTGACTGCCCTGCCCATCACCAGCACATGGTACGTTCCGCCACAACTGCCCCCCCAATGACCAGCACATGGTACATTCTGCCCCCCCCAACAATGTCCACCACCAGCACATGGTATGTCCCACCTCAACTGCTCGCCTAATGACCAGCACATGGTCCATTCTGCCGTGTCCCCAATGATCAGCACATGGTTTGTCCTCTCGCAACCATCCCCCCCCACCCCAGCAATGACCCATGGTATGCCCCGCCCCCAATGATCGGCATGATGCATCCTGCCCCATCCTCCTCTGCTCGACCATCTGCACATGGTACGTCCTGTCCCAACCGCCCTGCCCATCACCAGCACATGGTATCTCCCATCCCACCCTCTAAGGACCATCACATGGTACGTTTCGCCCCAACTTCCCATGCAGTTATCCCCCAATGACCAGCACATGGTACATCCCACCCAATTGCCCCCCCCTAACCAGTGCATGGTACATCCTGCCTCCCCGCCCTCTTTAAGCACTGCCACAACCCCCCCACCCCAATAAGCACTTGGTACGCCCCGCCATCCCAGGACCCCTATTGCCCCCCCAGTGGTCTGACCCCCTTCCCCCCCCGCAGGGTGTGGTCACGGCCGCCGTCAGCCTCATCACCTGCCTCTGCAAGAAGAACCCCGACGACTTCAAGACGTGCGTCTCCCTGGCCGTGTCCAGGCTGAGCCGGGTGAGCGGGGCCGGACGCCTGGGTTCCACCCTGGCTCGGGGGGTGAGGGAGGGGCCGGACGCCTGGGTTCCACCCTGGCTCGGGGGGTGAGGGAGGGGCCGGACGCCTGGGTTCCACCCTGGCTTGGGGCGTGGGAGAGGGGCCGGACGCCTGGGTTCCACCCTGGCTCGGGGTGCAGGGGAGGGGCCGGACGCCTGGGTTCCCTCCCCATCTCGGGGTGCGGGGGAGGGGCCGGACGCCTGGGTTCCCTCCCCAGTGCGGGCAGGGCAGCATTCGGGGTGGGGAGGGCCCATGGCTGGGGACTGACCCCTCACTGTGGCCCCTGCCCAGATCGTGTCGTCAGCCTCCACGGACCTGCAGGATTACACCTACTACTTCGTGCCGGCCCCATGGCTCTCCGTGAAACTCCTGCGCCTGCTGCAGTGCTACCCCCCGCCAGGTAGGGGGCACGACTCCCCACCCCCGCAGAGCCTCAGGAGAAAGCAGGTGGGGGGGAGAAGCCAGGACGCCTGGGTTCTCTCCCCAGCTCTGGGAGGGGAGTGGGCTCTAGTGGTTAGAGGGCGGGGGGAAGCCAGGATGCCTGGGTTCTCTCCCCAGCTCTGGGAGGGGAGGGGAGTCTAGGGGTTAGAGCAGGGGGGGCTGGGTGCCAGGACACCTGGGTTCTCTCCCCAGCTCTGGGAGGGGAGGGGAGTCTAGGGGTTAGAGCAGGGGGGGCTGGGTGCCAGGACACCTGGGTTCTCTCCCCAGCTCTGGGAGGGAAGCAGGGTCTAGGGGTTAGGCCAGGGGCGGGGAGCCAGGACTCCGGGGGTCTCTCCGGGGTTGGTGTCTGGGCCCCACACTCCCACCCCCGTGCTCTGACCCTGCAGAGGACGCGGCGGTGAAGGGGCGGCTGGTCGAGTGCCTGGAGACCATCCTCAACAAGGCGCAGGAGCCCCCCAAGTCCAAGAAGGTTCAACATTCCAACGCGAAGAACGCCATCCTCTTCGAGGCCATCAGCCTCATCATCCACTACGACAGGTCAGCGCCCCCCAGCCCTGCCCCCCAGCCCCCCTCCCTTCCAGCCCTGCCCCAGGCTCCCCCGCAGCTGCCCCTCGCCGCTGACACCCCGGTGTCCCCGCAGCGAACCCAACCTGCTGGTGCGGGCCTGTAACCAGCTGGGCCAGTTCCTGCAGCACCGGGAGACCAACCTGCGGTACCTGGCGCTGGAGAGCATGTGCACCCTGGCCAGCTCCGAGTTCTCCCATGAGGCTGTCAAGACCCACATCGAGACGGTCATCAATGCCCTCAAGGTCGGGGGGGGGGGGGCTGGGGGCGGAGCTGGGCCCGGGCAGGGGCGGAGTCAGGAGGGACTCAGTGGGTGGGGCCCTGGGCGTGTCCCAGGAAGGGGAGGAGCCACAGGAGGGGTGGGGGGGAAAACAGGGGGTGCCCCGCCATTGCTGGGGCTCAGCGGGTGGGCTCCTGGGAATGTCCTAGGAGGGGGAGGAGCCAGGGCTGGGAGGGGGAAGGCCCGGGGTGCCCCCATGGGTGGCGCTGACCCCCCCCCCCGCCCCACAGACGGAGCGGGACGTCAGCGTGCGGCAGCGTGCGGCCGACCTGCTCTACGCCATGTGCGATCGCACCAACGCCAAGCAGATCGTGTCCGAGATGCTCAGCTACCTGGAGACGGCCGACTACTCCATCCGAGAGGAGATCGTGAGTGGGGCCTGATGCTGGGGCCTGGGGCTAGTGGTTAGAGCTGGTGGGGCTGGGAGCCAGGACTCCTGGGTTCTCTCCCTGGCTCTGGGAGGGGAGTGGGGTCTAGCAATTGGAGTGGGGGGCTGGGGCCGGATGCCTGGGTTCACTCTGGGAGGGTGGTGGGGTCTAGGGGTTAGAGCTGGGGGGCTGGGGCCAGATGCCTGGGTTGGCTCTGGGAGGGAAGTGGGGGGCTGGGTTCTCTCTGGGCTCTAGGAGGGGAGATGGGGTCTAGCGGTTAGAGCCGGGGGGCTGGGAGCCGGGGGGCTGGGTTCGCTCTGGGAGGGTGGTGGGGTCTAGCGGTTAGAGGCTGGGGGCTGGACGCCTGGGTTCGCTCTGGGAGGGGGGTGGGGTCTAGTGGTTAGAGCTGGGGGGCTGGGGCCGGATGCCTGGGTTGGCTCTGGGAGGGAAGTGGGGGGCTGGGTTCTCTCTGGGCTCTAGGAGGGGAGATGGGGTCTAGCGGTTAGAGCTGGGGGGCTGGGAGCCAGGGGGCTGGGATCGCTCTGGGAGGGTGGTGGGGTCTAGCGGTTAGAGCCGGGGGGCTGGGAGCCGGGGGGCTGGGTTCGCTCTGGGAGGGTGGTGGGGTCTAGCGGTTAGAGCTAGGGGGCTGCGGCCGGATGCCTGGGTTCGCTCTGGGAGGGTGGTGGGGTCTAGCGGTTAGAGCCGGGGGGCTGCGGCCGGATGCCTGGGTTCGCTCTGGGAAGGTGGTGGGGTCTAGCGGTTAGAGCCGGGGGGCTGCGGCCGGATGCCTGGGTTCGCTCTGGGAGGTTGGTGGGGTCTAGCGGTTAGAGCCGGGGGGCTGGAAGCCGGATGTCTGGGTTCTCTCTGGGAGGGTGGTGGGGTCTAGCGGTTAGAGCTGGGGGGCTGGGGCCGGATGCCTGGGTTCGCTCTGGGAGGGTGGTGGGGTCTAGCGGTTAGAGCCGGGGGGCTGGGAGCCGGGGCGCTGGGTTCGGTCTGGGAGGGTGGTGGGGTCTAGCAGTTAGAGCTGAGGGGCTGGGGCTGAATGCCTGGGTTCTCTCTGGGAGGGTGGTGGGGTCTAGCGGTTGGAGCGGGGGGCTGGGGCCGGACGCCTGGGTTCGCTCTGGGCGTGAGCCGGCCGGCGGGTGCCCCCAGGTGCTGAAGGTGGCGATCCTGGCGGAGAAGTACGCGGTGGATTACAGCTGGTACGTGGACACCATCCTCAACCTGATCCGCATCGCGGGCGACTACGTGAGCGAGGAGGTCTGGTACCGCGTCATCCAGATCGTCATCAACCGCGACGATGTCCAGGGCTACGCCGCCAAGACCGTCTTCGAGGTCAGCCTGGGGCGGGGGGAGGCAGGGCGCAGCTCCTGGGCGGGGGGGGGGGGGGAGGCGGGGCGCAGCACCGGGGCGGGGGGGCGGGGGGGGGCGGGGCCCACCTCCTGGGCGGGGGGCGGGGAGGCAGGGCGGGCTGGGGGAACGGGGGTAGGAGGGATGGGACGGTGCGGGAGGGCAGAGGTGCTGGGAAAGGGCGGGGGGCATTGGGGGATGGGGTGCTGAGGGCGGTGGGGGAGGGGCTGGGGGCAGGGCTGTAGGGGAGGTGGGGGGATGGGGCGCTGAGGGCGGTGGGGGAGGGGATGGAGGGAGGGCGGGGGGTGCTGGGGGCAGGGCTGTAGGGGAGGTGGGGGGATGGGGCGCTGAGGGCGGTGGGGGAGGAGATGGAGGGGGGGCGGTGGGGGCTGGGGGCAGGGCTGTGGGGGAGGTGGGGCGCTGAGGGCGGTGGGGGAGGGGATGGGGGCAGGGCTGGGGGGGAGGTGGGGGGATGGGGCGCTGGGGGAGGAGGGGGAGGGGATGGAGGGGGGGATGGGGGGACAGTACCCACCAGCTGCTGTACCCCTTGGCTCAGGCTCGCCCAGGACCCCCCGGTCCCTGCGTTGTCCGTCCCCCCCCCCCGCTCCCCTTTCCCCGCACTCAGGCGTCGCTCCCCAGCCCCCCTCCCTTTGCCGGTTCTGGCCCTTTGGGAGCTGCTGCCCCAGGCCGTGGGTCCCCCCAGCTTGGGCCCGCCTGACCCCTCCCCCTCTCCTCCCCCTCCCCAGGCCCTGCAGGCTCCCGCCTGCCACGAGAACATGGTGAAGGTCGGGGGCTACATCCTGGGGGAGTTCGGGAACCTCATCGCCGGAGACCCCCGCTCCAGGTACGGCCGGGGGGGGTCCTGTGGTGGGGGGAGGCCCTGGGGCTGGCGGGAGGAGCTGGGGGGGCTCTCGGGTGCCCCCCCAGCCCGTGCTGACCCCCCCCTCCCCGGTGCCCGCAGCCCCCTGGTGCAGTTCAACCTGCTGCACTCCAAGTTCCACCTGTGCAGCGTGGCCACCCGGGCCCTGCTCCTCTCCACCTACATCAAGTTCATCAACCTCTTCCCCGAGACCAAGGGCACCATCCAGGAGGTGCTGCGCTCCGACAGCCAGATCCGCAACGCCGACGTGGAGCTGCAGCAGCGGGCCGTGGAGTACCTGAAACTCAGCTCCATCGCCAGCACCGACGTCCTGGTGAGAGCGGGGGGGCGTCCGGCCCCGGGGCAGGGAGTGGGACACGGGGCCTGTCCCCTCCCGGGGGCGCAGGCCCTGATCCGGCCCCGGGGCAGGGAGTGGGACACGGGGCCTGTCCCCTCCCGGGGGCGCAGGCCCTGATCCGGCCCCAGGGCAGGGACTGGCTGGCTCGGGGGGGCAGGGAATGGGGCAGGGGCCTGTCCCCTCCAGGGGCGCCAGCCTGGACCTAGCCCCTCTCTCCCGCCAGGCGACGGTGCTGGAGGAGATGCCGCCCTTCCCGGAGCGCGAGTCGTCCATCCTGGCCAAGCTGAAGAAGAAGAAGGGGCCCGGGGCCGGCAGCGAGCTGGACGAGGGGAAGAAGGAGCCCGGGGCGGAGCTCAACGGGGGGGTGGAGCCCACGGCCAGCACCACCGTGAGTCCCCCGCAAGCCCCCCAAACCCGCCTTTCTCCTCTTGGCTCTGAGCATCAGCCGGGAGGCCCGGGGCCTCGGCCGGCCGTGGGGCGGGGGGGCAGCCGGGAGGCTTGGGGCCTCGGCCGGCCGTGGGGCGGGGGGGCAGCCGGGAGGCCCGGGGCCTCGGCCGGCCGTGGGGCGGGGGGCAGCCGGGTGGCCCGGGGCCTCGGCCGGCCGTGGGGCGGGGGGGCAGCCGGGAGGCCCGGGGCCTCGGCCGGCCGTGGGGCGGGGGGGCAGCCGGGAGGCCCGGGGCCTCGGCCGGC